>NW_016108075.1:0-62345 GCF_001604975.1 Cebus imitator | reverse complement strand
CAGAGGGGAAAACGGGGCTGAATTCTTGTCATAACCAATTCATCCCCATGAAAAGGACATTAATCCATTCTTACTCCCAAGGGGAAAATGAATTTATTGCTCACTTTTGCCACAAAGAAAAATTACTGCTCTTTCACCAAAAAGAATAATGAACAGACTCACCATACCTTTGTGGGTTTCACCTTTAAATCTAATTTGTCCTTTAAGCTGGGAGCCAGTCTGTAATAATGGTTTCTGTTGCAAGCAGGCAAGTCAAGGGCTCTGCCCTTATGGGCTAATCACCTCTTAAAGATCCCACCTCTCAACACTGTTGCATTGGGGGTTAAGTTATCAACACATGAGCTTTTAGGGAACACATTTAAACCATAATAATTATTTTTAATTAGATCATTTATCCCTATATAACATCATATAATGTATTCATTGTGTATTTACATGTTTGCTTTCTGCATTTACATGAAAGCCTCATAAAATCAGCAATTTTATTAATTTTGCTCACTCTGTATCCTCAGCTCCCAAAGAGTATATAGCCATACTAAGTGTAGGATGAATGGATTCTTTTTTTTTAATCGCATTTTAGGTTTTGGGGTACATATGAAGAACATGCAAGATTGTTATATAGGTACACACATGGCAGTGTGATTTGCTGCCTTCCTCCCCATCACCTATATCTGGCATTTCTCCCCATGCTATCTCTCCCTAACTCCCCACCCCCTGCTGTCCATCCCCTATTTCCCCCTGACAGACCCCAGTGTGTGATGCTCCCCTCCCCGTGTCCATGTGTTCTCATTGTTCAACACCCACCTATGAGTGAGAACATGCAGTGTTTGATTACCTAGAAAGAGAAATTCCATTTGACCCAGCAATCCCAATACTGGGCATATATCCAAAGGATTATAAATCATTCTACCATAAGGACACATGCACACGTATGTTCATTGCAGCACTGTTTACAATAGCAAAGACCTGGAACCAACCCAAATGTCCATCAATGATAAACTGGACAGGGAAAATGTGGCACATATACACCATGGAATACTATGCAGCCATAAAAAACAGTGAGTTCGTGTCCTTTGTAGGGACATGGATGAACCTGGAAACCATCATTCTCAGCAAACTGAATGGATTCTTTTTAGGCTTAAACTCATTACTCCTTTCAAGGATTGATATTCTTCTATATTTTCTTCTAGTGGGAAGATACGTTAGAAATCATAAGAAAAGTGAGGGCCAAAGTATAGCATGACTTTTTCAAGGTTATATACTTAATTAGTTACATACTTAATTAGGTCCAAGCCTAAAATCTATGTCCTGACTCTTAGATTCCATTATACCACACTGACTTAGCCTTTCTAATCATATGATGATACTTCCACTTGAATAGAGTACAGCAGTTAAAAGCACAGGCTCTGACCTCAGACTGCCTGTTTTCAAATTCCATTTCTGATGCTTATCGGCTATATTTGGGTAAATGATGAGGTCTTTATGGCTCAGATTCCTTTTTTACACTGTAAGGGTAATAATAACCATGTTGTGGAATTATTGTGAGCATGGATATTTCCTAGAACAGTAATTGGAACATAGTAATCATTCAGTAAGTGCTTCTTCACATATGATTTCTATTATTCTCTTATTGCTTAGCACTGAAATTTTTGCAATATACAAATTCTAAAATGTTCTTCTGTGAAACATTCTTGAAAACTGCTGTTCTTTCCACCAAAATTCTGATTCTTTTCTTCTCAGAAATAATTGCCTATAGCTATTCACTATGTTCAGCATTATAACTATACAAGCATTTCAATGACATATACTGAAAGATTTGAATTTCAAGAAAAACTTAAAAAAAAAGAGTATTTTATTTTGTTTTGTTTTTAATTGATCAATATTTCTGCTTGGCCATATTCCATGAAATACAAGACAACTTAGGTCCATTTCATGTAAGTTTCTTACTCCCAAGGGGAAAATTAATTTATTACCGACTTTTAACACAAAGAAGAACTACTATTTTTTTTAACAAACGGGATGATGTACAGACTTAGCATATCTTTGTGTGTTTTGCCCTTAAACCCAGTCTGTCCTTTAATCTGAGAGCCAGTTCTATAAGGAATGATTCTGTTGCAAGCAGGCAAGTCAAAATCTGATGGCTTTCTCAAGTTTGTCGCTGTGTTTCACTTATAGTTTATTTTTCTAACAGACCTTCTCGGTTCCAACAATTAAAATATTAAGAGGATCCCCTCATATCTTAACAATGAGCAACACCAACATTCCATGGGGATTTCCACTGCCACTGACAACTAAAATCCGGGACTGAAAAAGCACCAGCATGAGGCATCAGAAAATTAACTCATGGCAGGCAGATTGAAGAAGATAGTTAAAACTTGAAGAGGCAGTGCATATGTAGATGAGTTTAGCAGTATTTTTTTTTTCTGTATCTCCTCCACACTTTGAAGAAAGGGTGGCCCCAGTTATGGAACTGCATGGAAAGGGCAGCAGCAAAACTATCAGCCCATTTTTTCTGACCTGAGGAACAAGGAAAGGAGACCCTGTGTTCTAAAAAATAGAACAGAAATGTTTTGCCTCTTGCCACTTTGCACCAAGGGTGACTTCAGTTGCGAGAATGAGGAGAGCTAGAGAAGTGCATCCCCTAATTTCATGCAGGAACTGGCACAAAGCCTAGGCTCATTCCTGAGAGTAGAGAGCGAAGACTTTAAGATTAGAGCTGCAGTATTAACCACCATCCAAGTCCAGGTCAGCTGCTTAGTGGGCCAAGCCTTTATAGCAAAGGCTTTGAAACTCAACTGACATTATAACTACCACCTACAGAAGGGTAGATAGAACCCATAGTCTAAGCCTAATTGGTTTGTCTGCTAAAATAAATACAAAAACTCAACATTTTTCGGAGAATTATAACAGGACTCAAAGCTTTACAATGTAATATTGAAAATATCCAGGATATAATCTAAAATCACTCAACATATAAAGGCCCAAAGAAACATGAAAAATTCATAAGTGTGAAGACAATTTATTGATGGAAACCTCAAATAGCCCAGACTTTAAAATTACCAAAGACATTAAAGGAGCTATCATAACTATACTTCATGAGGTAAAGTGTCTTGAATACCAGACATTCTCATAGAGAAATAGGAACTATGATGATATGGTTTGACTTTGTGTCCCCACCCAAACCTCATCTTCTATTTTAATCTCCAGGTGTTAAGAAAGGGGCCTGGTGGGAGGTGATTGGATCATGGGGGCTGTTTCCCCCACCTTGTTCCCATGATAGTAAGTGAGTTCTCACGAGGTCTGATGGTTTTATAATGGGCTCTTCCTGCTTCACTTTCTCTCTCTCTCACCTGCCACCACGTAAGATGTGCCTGCTTCCCCTTCCACCTCCAATTGTAAGTTTCCTGAGGCCTCCCCAGCCATGTAGAATTGTGAGTCAATTAAATCTCTTTTATTTATAAATTATCCAGCTTCAGGTAGTATCTTTATAGAAGTGTAAAAATGAACTAATAGATATAAGAAGAAGCAAATGGAAATTTTTTTTTTTTTTTTGAGACGGGGTTTCGCTCTTGTTACCCAGGCTGGAGTGCAATGGCACGATCTCGGCTCACCACAACCTCCGCCTCCTGGGTTCAGGCAACTCTCCTGCCCCAGCCTCCTGAGTAGCTGAGATTACAGGCACGCGCCACCATGCCCAGCTAATTTTTTTTGTATTTTTAGTAGAGACGGGGTTTCACCATGTTGGCCAGGATGGTCTCCATCTCTTGACCTCGTGATCCACCCGCCTCGGCCTCCCAAAGTGCTGGGATTACAGGAAAATTTTTAAATGATAAATTTTAATAGCTGAAATAACAAGTTTGCTAAATGAGCTCAATAACAGAAAGAGGATGGTAGAAGAAAAAATAGCGAATTTGATTATTAGTCAATTGAAATTTTTCCATCGTAAGAACAGAGAGGAAAACAATTGGGATAAAAATGAAACGGGGTTTCATAGATCTGTGAAACAATATCAGAAAGTAGGGCGTTCATACCATTGAAGCCCCAGAAAGGAAAAAAGTGATTGGTGTAGAAAGAATATTTGAAGAAATATGTGTTATATTTTCTCAGATGCCCACTTAACTCCAGAAATGATGTACTTTCTTACACAAATACATGTAATATATATTATCTTCATCATTATTATTCCCATTGTTTAATTAGTAGGTGAAGAAATTAAGATAAGGAGAAAACGAAGAATAGAAAGAGAAGGTGAAGCCAGGAGTGAAGTCCGTAAACTAAACAAATCTCCTAAGATCTTGCATATTTTCTAGAAGTGTACCACCAGTTTGGATTTCCGCTTTTCTAGGAGCCAACCAGAAGGGGGAAGGAGGCATTTGAGGTACAGTGGCCCACCAAGTGAAAATCACCAAGCACCTAGGAGCAACTATTATTCCTAAAAATAAGTGACAAAGAAAGTTCTCCCATCCATTCTCAGAAAGAAAACACTATACAACACAACATCTTCTTTCCCTTTTTTTTTTTTTTTTTTTTTGAGACAGAGTGTTGCTCTGTAGCCATGTGTCAGGCTGGAGTGCAGTGGCACTATCCTGGCTCATGGCAACCTCTGCCTCCCAGGTTCAAGCAATTCTCCTGCCTCAGCCTCCCAAGTAGCTGGGACTACAGGCGCACGCCACCACGCCCAGCTAATTTTTGTATTTTTAGTAGAGACAAGATTTCACCATGTTGGCCAGGATGGTCTTGATCTCTTGACCTCGTGATCCACCTGCCTCAGCCTCCCAAAGGGCTGGGATTACAAGCGTGAGCCACCGCACCTGGCCTTTACATCTTTCCTATAGTGAAACAGCAATGAATTTCAAAAGATCACTTCCCATAACATCTATCTTAGTCTGCTCAGGGGCTATAACAAATATACCATAGACTGGGCAGCTTAATAAACATTTATTTCTCACAGTTCTGGAGTCTAGGAGCCTGAGATCAGGGTACCGGCATGGTTGAGTTCTGAGGACTCCCTTCCTCGTTGACAGATGGCCACCTTCTCACTATATTCTCACAAAGCAGAGAAAGAAAAGAAGCAAGCTCTCTCATATCCCTTCTCATAAGGGCACTAATACTATCATGAGGACTCCACCCTTATGTCCTAATTACCTCCTGAAGGCCCCATATCCAAATGCCATCCCAATGGGGATTAGGGTTTCCTCATATGAACTTTGGAGTAACACAAATATTCATTCATAGGAACATCCCTCCAATGTGTTCAGTATCTCCTTTAGGCACAAGCAAGAGGGGCCCCTGCTGTGGGACTATATGTTTGTGTCCTTCAAGACTTATATGTGGAAGCCGTAACCCCCAACATGATGGCATTTGGAAGATGGGGTTTTCTGGAGGTAATTAGCATTGATGAGGTTATGAGGGTACACTCTTCATAATGGAATTAGCGCCCTCCTAAGAAGCAGAAGGGACCAGAGCTCTCTCTTTCCACCATGTAAGAATACAATAAAAAGATGGCCATTTACAAACCAGGAAGAGGGCCCTCCTCAGAGCCTCACCATGCCCCACCCTGATCTCAGACTTCCAGCCTCCAGAACCATGAGGAAACACATGTTTGGTTTTAATCTCCCAAGTCTATGGTATTTTGCTATGGCTGCTGGAACAGACTAAGACAGCCCACTTGAGAAAACCTGCTCCAGCTCTTCCCCAACTGTCTTCTATTCTTAGACAAAAAGTCTGGGCTGAAGTTCCACTGCCCTGCTGGAATCTCTACTACTCCTTCTGGTCTCACAGCATGTGCTTGGTACTTTGGAAACACCTGAGGGCGGATGCTGTGTTCCCCACCCAGATGCCCTGAGGACTGAGGACTGGCCTCCCCTACAGCTGTTTGTGCTGCAGCAGACTGCCATTAGCTCTTATTGCCCTTGAAATTACTTCCATCAAGAAAATCACCTCACCCAAGGTCACACCCTTTCCTGGAGCAACCCACAACCAGTGACTAAAGTACTAAGGCCACTCCCCTCCCCCCATCTTAGGACAACCCTGAAGGACCATCCAAGATTTAGAACTTCCCTTGGGGTCAGCAGAGGCTTCTACTGAGACTGCCTCACAACCCACCTTCTCTCTGTGCCCAAATCTGCTTTCCCCTAGCCCTTCATTTCCAGAGGGATTGATCCCAAAATAAGTCTCCAGTAGTTCTCATACACAGCAATCACAATCTCTGAGTTTGCACTTGGAGAACCCAACTTTGAGGCCTGTCCTAACAACCCTGAGGGCAGTTGCTGGGGCCGGAATGCACTGCCCAGCTACAAGGGGTGGTCACATGATAGCTGGTCATGGCAGTGTGGCTGGGGGCTGAGTGCCCATACTCACGCAAGAACTTCCTAGTTGAGAGATGGAGCTGGAAGAAGAGGAGGGGCCAGGCAGGAGGACAACCCTCACTGTCAACTGCCTCCAGAATATCACAGCATCCACTTAGAAGCTCTATTTGGCAAGGTCAAAGGGGCATATACAAATATTTTATTTAAAAGTTTGTTCGCTAATAACTTGAAAATACTCAGAAATATGGTATTCGGGCTTCACAAATATTAGGGACAGAACTACTTGTGTTAGATTCAATTCTATCTTATCATTCTCTCAAACATATGTCTATCTGATTTCTGAAATGTTTCAAGTGCTTCCAAGGATGCTTCTGGTGCCTACATTAAGAATATTCCCCTGGGGGATTATGATCCCACTGGATTCCTCTAAGAACAAAATCCTTAGGGTCTATGCCACCAGCAGGATTATGAGTGACTTATATCACCAAGTTGGCATAACTTTCACAGTTTATTACCCACTTGGGTCATGACAGATAAGGCCCACCTTGAACAGATGTCTTAGGTAGGTTTAATAGATATGGTTGTTCCTGGGGTTTGGAGGTGGGTGAGGGTTAGCACCTCTACAACTTTGCTACCAAATTATAATGAACACAAGTTTCAGAACACACAGTCCAACATTTACTAAACAAACGTTTATAAAGAAACATGATTATAACATGTTTTGTAAGGTCAGTGAGTATCACTTTAGGTGATCCAACCACATAGATTCATCCATGGCAAGTGCCACACATTCTATAAAAAATATTCTGTTAAGCTCAGTCAGCATCAGGCTACCTGATTGCTCTCAGCTTCTGGACCCGTGTCCTTATAAGGAGAAAAACATGAATGAGTCCTCACTAGATTCATGAATCCAATCAGTGCAAAAGGAAAGGAGAGACTTTACAATAATTAGTTTAACTAAGTCACATGATCTAGAATAGTAAGGGGTGTCTATTTTTAACACATTTGCATAGCCCATTATGTGATTTAACAAATCATGTAATTCAACAATGAAAATTTATTTCTAGCATTACTGTACTATTGAAAAAAGTCTTCAGTGTTGATGTAGGCAAAAGCACTCAAGAACTTTTAACAATCACCTCTGGAGTGTGACGCTAATAAAGTGACAGGATTACAGGAATGGTCAGTTAAAATGAACTAACACACTCATTGATGTCATACTGTCTCTGCTGAAGCATTTTGAAATAAATTAGAGTCATCCTACTACCATTTTTTGTGCCGTATGAATCACATATGCTATGGCTTTTCCAGTTCCCCATAACCGAGTCCCCATGTTTGAATGTGACTCTGATGCGGCCTCTGTGGCAAATCTTTACCACTGCTTTATTTGTGATGTTCAGGAAGCCAACACTTGAAAGATGGCATTGCATATAAAACAAATGTAACTGGTACCTACCAAATATAATAATATTCAAGCAGTGAGTGTGAAACCTTTGGAAGACCCAGGACTCTCAACTCTGAACGAACCACTGTAGATCTGATATTTAGTTTGGAATACAATGTTAGTATTCAGTGTTCTGACAAACTTTTTGCTATTAGGTTAGAATCATGTACTTTTACACCAATCTAATATTTAAAATGAGACATTTTGTTGAATAATATGTATCTTCTGTCAAATCATTACATTGAGACTAGCCATCAGTGTCACCAACATATAATATGACAAATTAATACCATATATACAGGAGCTCCTTGACTTGTATTGAGTCCTGATAAACAATACTGTAAGGTGAAAATGCATTTAATACACCTAATCTACTGAACATCATAGCTTAGCCTATCTTTCCTTAAATGTGCTCAGCACACTTACATTAGCCACATTAGTTGGCAAAATTATCTCATACAAAGCCTGCTTTAGAATAAAATGTTGAATGTCCCATGTAATTTATTGAATACTGTGTTGAAAGTGAAAAATGTAATGATGGTATGTATACTCAAAATATTGCTTCTACTGACTGCAGGTCACTTTAGCACCACCATAAAGGCGAAAAATTCTAAGTGAAACAAGTGTCTGTGGGGGACTGTTCGCACATACATTAATTCCTTTTTTCTGGGGGGCAGGGAGGTCAACAGAGGATTTAAAGTCAAATCAGAACATAAATAGCACCAAGGGGACTGCAATTAATAGACATTTATGAAACTTAACTTTAAAAGCAATACGTTCAATAGTTCATTTGATGAATGCTTGTACACATCCTTACTCAGTCCTTCCAAACCAAGCACCCTAAAAGTAGAAACTATGGTGGTGATTTCATCAATAATTTGACAAATGAGAAGTATTCTTGGAAAGCACTACTTTGGACAGCTGGCAGCCAAATAACAGAATTAAGTGTTAGCTTTCAGTGGCATGGCTGTATTTAGCGATGCTGGTTATCAATAGCCCATTACAGCACAACACCCATCCCAGAACACTCACATGTGTGTTTGAGAGAGATCAATTCAATTTTATGTAAACGTAATAGGACTTCTAAATGACTATCTCTAAGTAATTATTAAAGCAGGAGCAATGCTGTAAAAGCTAAACTAACCAAGCCACATAAACTCTATTTACTTCCTTGAGTAAAATTTCAGGGGGAAATGTACTTATTTGAAAATCAGTCCCATTATTCAATTATTTAAAATTTTATCTCAGTATGTTCAAGTAATATTTTTTTTATCTCAGACCTGTCTGTCGTCATCACATGTGACTCAGCATCTGCTGGGCAGGCTTTTGACGGCACATCATGAATGCATCTCATCTTAACTGCAGTCAAAAGACAAATGATTGAAGGCCCATCCAGGACAACAGCCACTACCTTCTTGTTGTTAACTTTGACACCGTTCTGCCAGCACCTACCTCAAAGTGGCTGGCAGACATTATAACCTTCTCCTGATGCAATCAGGCAGATTAAAGGTCACAGGTACTACAACACAAATGTTTCAACAACAGACTTGTGATGGTTGATTTTATGGATCAATTTGGCTGAGCCATGGGTCATGGATATATGGCCAGGACATTATTCTGGATTTTCTGTCAGGGTGTTTTGGGATGAGATTAACATTTAAGCCAGTGGACTTTGAGTAAAGCAGATCATCCTCCATGATATGGGTGGGCCACATGTGATCAGTAGAAAGCCTAACTAGAACAAAGCCTGGCCTCTCACAGCAAGAAGGAAACCATTCACCTGCACATGCCCTTCAGGTTTCTGTGGTAACATCAGTTCTTCCCTGGGACCCCTGCCTTCTGAACTGTTCCGATGATTTTGATTTTGGGCTTGCATCTCCATAATCATGTGAGTCAATGCCTTAAGATAACTATCACTGTGCACACACCCACACACATCCTACTGATTCTGTTTCTCTGGAGAACCATAACTAATGCAATACTCTAGGCCCTCAATGCTTACTTCATGGGGCAGCACGGCTGTGCCCTCAGGACTCACTGTGAGTCCAGCTGCATAAATCCTGCAGTTCCTGGGACATCTGAACAAGGGCGGAGTTAGAAAAATAGCCTTTCTTGATCTACTCACTCCACTTGCTAACTGCATATCTACAAATGCTGTGAATTTGATCATTCCGTATATTCATGGCTTCTGTGAATACAGCCACAGGTACCCATTTCTTTAAAAAAGGCAGGAAAGTCTACATTCAAGACATCAATCTTATCTTTCAACAGGGCGTAATGGATAGCTATTCTACTTTTTAAATCATGTTGGTCACTTTTACTCTGTTGGTGGAAGTATAAATTAGTTCAACCATTGTGGAAGACAGTGTGGTGATTCCTCAAGGACCTAGAACTAGAAATACCATTTGACCCAGCAATCCCATTGCTGGGTATATACCCAAAGGATTATAAATCACTCTGCTATAAAGACACACACACGTATGTTTATTGTGGCACTGTTCACCATAGCAAAGACTTGGAACCAACCCAAATGTCCATCAATGATAGACTGGATAAAGAAAATGTGGCACATATACACCATGGAATACTATGCAGCCATTAAAAAGGATAAGTTCATGTCCTTTTAAGGGACATGGATGAAACTGGAAACCACCATTCTCAGCAAATTAACACAAGAACAGAAAACCAAACAGCACATGTTCTCACTGATAGGTGGGAGGTGAACAATGGACACAGGGAGGGGAACATCATACACAGGGACCTCTCAGGGGGTGGGGGGTGGGAAGAATAGCATTAGGAGAAATACCTAATGTAGATGATGGGATGATCGATGCAGCAAACCACCATGGCATGCATATATCTGTGTAACAAACCTGTACTTTCTGCACATGTACCTCAGAACTTAAAGTATAATAATTAAAAAAAAGTCATGTTGGTCACATTGTTCATAGCACAAAACAAATACAAATACAGTAATACACACTAAATAATGATGTTTCAGTCAATGAGAGGTCACATATACAATAGCGGTCCCATAAGATTAGAATACTGTATTTTTACCATTCCCTTTATATGTTTAAACACACAAATATTTACCATTGTGTTCCAATTGCTTACAGTATTCAGTAGAGTTACATGCTGTACAGGTTTGCAGCCTAGGGGCAACAGGCTACACCACATAGCCTAGGTGTGCAGTAGGCTCTGCCCTCTAGGTTTCTGTAAGTGCACCTTACGATGTTCACGCAACAAACTGCCTAGGGATGCATTTCTCAGAGTGTATCTTCTTTGCTAAGTGACACATGACTGTGTACTTTTTAAAAGATTATTCATCTGAGTAGTAATAATTCATCTAAGTAGGAATAATTTCTGGTTATTGAAGACTAGATACACCCAGGACACAAGATACACACTTCCTGGTCTAGTAGAACTCAGAGCAGGCCAGGAAGACCATTTCGCTTGACCACCCACAAGGTGTGGATGTCTCCAGCAGGACGGTTCTAGGAGCCTCAGTGCCTCGCTATGGCCAACCTAGGCGTAGGAGATTTTTCCAGGTGCTGTTCTGGAAATGCAAATGGATAATTTTGCTGACAGTTTCAGTTTCTTAATGTCCTTCAAATAAGCTTAAAATAATAGAAGTTAGAGGATAAATACACCATTATATTATCCAATTTAGCTGCCAAAGGCCAATGCCAATGTATTCATGATTATGTAACATTGTACAACTCAGCAAAACATTTTTACCAAAAAAATTTTTTTGAGACAGAATTTTGCTCTGTCCCCCAGGCTGGAGTGCAGTAGAAGCATCATGACTCACTGCAGCCTCAAACTCCTGGGCTCGAGTCATCCTTCCACCTCAGCCTCCCAAGTAGCTGTGACTACAGGCACATGTCATCATGCCTGGGTACTTTTTTAGTCGTTTCTTTCTTTATTTATTGTAGAGATGGGAACTTGCTATGTTGCGCAGGCTGGCCACAAACTCCTGGGATCAGGCAATCCTCCCACCTCAGCCTCCAAAGTGCTGGGATTACAGGCATGACCTACTCTGCGAAACCAGATTATTTCTTTTTATCCTTGCCAAAATCCTAAGATGGCAAGCAGGTAGATAATGTCCTTATTTTACAACTAAGCAAACTGAGGATGAGACTACTTAGGTAACTTGCCCATAGTCACCCAATTAGTAAGTTGTGCATTCAGTACAAAAACCCAGGTGACATTATTTTTAATACTCTACAATGAATTAACCTAGTGACTACATTCACCTAAACTCAATAAATTTTATAAAATTTTGCTAATTAGAAAACTTTCAATTAATAAATTGAGTTGTAAGTAGTCGAATGTTTATCTGATGAAATAACAAATAAAATATTGGCAAGGAAAAGCAGCTACTATTCTCAAAAACACACAGCACAGCAACTGGAACTAAACTAGCAAAAGGCTGCTGGCAGAGATCTTTAGAAAATCTCCTATAACAAACAGACACGTAGTCCTTTATGATTAGTGCTTGTCAATTATGTATATAAATGACCCTGCTTGTGAACAACCCTGAGGCTTTGCCAACCATGAATGGGTCTGCTTAAGCAAATTCATGATGCAAAAACAATTCAATCAAATCCTGTGGGAATTATCACAAAGTTAGAATCAGTAGAGCCTGAGCCTGGAGTTTTACTGTCTTGGGTGTGCTTCTTTCGCAGCTTTCCTGTAGCTAAATTATTAGCATACTTTCCCAAGGTTGAACTTTTGCTTTTCTCTTTAGATACCATAAAAAATTCCCCACAGAAATTAATTAGGATTATAAAAATAAATGACCAATGACAGTTTTATAATACCAAGGGTTGTTGCTATTCATACTCTTCCTTTGTGACATTATGCAAGATGATCACACTGCCCTAATTTCCCTCTTTACTACATGTATCCCAAAAGGAAAGTTTAGCATCAAGAAGGTCAAAGCAGAAGTAAGTAGGGATTTTGCAGCCAGTACATAGGCTGAGAGCAGAAACTGCTTTGGTAAAACATAGCTCCCTTGGGCTAATCCAAAACTGGGTCTCCGTCTACGTGTTTATCGTTATTTCTATTTTCTTGACTTTATAACAGACTTGTTATGATATATCTATACTCTTCCAGTAACTGGATCTGAAGGAGAGGATCCCTTATGCTAAGAGAAGAAAAAAATGCAAATACAATCTACAGCATTGAATATCAAGTGAGATATGGAAAGCCTTGGAGAAGAGGCAGGTCAGAATGAATTGCAGCCCATGGCCCAGTGGAAAGGGGACTGAAGGGAGCACTCAGAGGCTAACAGAGTGGCAAGAGTGTGCAGATGTTTTAGGAGCCAAAAAGAGAAAACCTCAAAGAGAAGCAGTGGTGATAAAAACGGTGAAGCAGAGACTTGGAAGCAAGAATATGAAGCTCAATTTCTGGAAGAATAAAGATGTTCTACTGATAGAAACCTCGGTTTCCATCCTAATTTTAAAACCTCAACATGTTCAGCAGTGGATATTTCAAACTCCTACCCATGGTATGATGAAGTGGGAAATCACCCTGGCCAGCATGTCAGGATACCTGTGTTCTTGCGTATGTTCATTACCACAGAACAGTGCTCTTTATGGACCGTGCGCATTGTGTCAAGATGGCTATCAAAACCACATCCACCACATCCCACGTCCCCAATAGATATGTGCTCTTGGGGAAGCCAACGCTATTCAAAAAGAACTAGACTATACTTGAGTACTCAAATATTCCTGAGAGATTTAATGTCATGCATATTCTAGATATACTTCTAAAACTATGTCCTGGTGGCTTTTTATAACTTTAGAAATGACTGTAACCAGCCTAACCCACCCCTGATCAATACCGGTAATCATTTAATAGAGAAACATGAGTGTACTTCTGATTAGGAAACACACTAATGCTGTCAGTAGTTAATGAATACAACCCTTTTTCATCAATTTAACAAATGTCCAGTTGTGTTTCTTTGACGTTCCCCAATACATTTGTTTTAGCACATTTTTTAAAGTGATCAGGGGAGGACTGGCAGGGTCAGCCACATTCTGAGTTGAGGCAGAGCTCCATTTGTACCGGGGGTAAGTAGACAGATGTCTAAGACATCTGGGGGATTCTAATGATACAAACACCTCTAAACTACATTGAAACCCTGAAGTAAGCCAAGGCCATGTATACATTCCTGGAGGTTAATTATAAAACGAAACATCTGGGGCTGGGGCTGGGCATAATGGCTCACACCTGTAATCCCAGCACTTTCAGAAGCTACAGCAGGAAAATCACTTGAGGCCAGGAGTTGAAGATCAACTCGGGTAACATAGTTTAAAATTGTTCTTTAAATTATTAACAAAAAAAAAATTTTAAATAGCTCATCATGGTGTGTATGCCAATAGTCCCAGCTACTCAAGAGGGTGAGGCAGGAAGATTATTTAAGCCAAGGAGATTGATGTTACAGTGCAGTGAGCTATAATTTCACAATGCATTCCACACTGAATAACAGAGCAAGACCTTGGATCTGAAAAAAAAAAAGTAAAACACTTGGAGTGAGATAGTTATATCTGTGCTTCCAAGAAGAAGAGTGGTAGAGGGAACACTTACACACTGTTGGTGGGAATATAAATTAGTACAACCTTATGTAAAACAGTATGAAGATTACTCTAAGAACTAAAACTAGAACTACCATTCAACTCAGCAATCTCACTACTGGGTATCTACTAAAGGAAAAGAAATCGTTCTATCAAAAAGACATCTGCACTCATATGTTTATGACAGCACTATTCGCAAAAGTAAAGTCACAGAATCAACCAACGTGCCCATCAATGGTGGAACGGATAAAGAAAATTCCAAATACACCATGGAATACTATGTGGCCGTAAAAAGAAAATCATGTCCTTTGTAGCAACATGGGTGCAGCTGGAGGCCATTATCCTCCAGAAACAGAAAATCAAATATCACATGTTCTCACTTACAGGTGGGAGCTAAACAATGGGTACACATGAACACAAAGACGGAAAAAAAAGACACCGGGGATTCCAAAAACAGGAAGGAGAGAGAGGGAGGAAAGGGATGAAAAACTACCTACTGGGCACTATGTTCGCTGTTAGGGTGATGGGTTCTCTAGAAGCCCAAACCCCAGTGTTACGCAGCATAGTACAAACCTGTGCATGTGGCTCTTGAATCTAAATTTCTTTTTTTAAATAAAGAAGAGTTTGCCATTCTCCAAATTGGCTGTGGATTTGACTTATTCTGTGTCTTCTACTTCCTGCTTCTCCCCCAAGATCCAGTAAGTTAGAATCCATCCTAGCAGTCAACCCTCCTTGACATATCACAGGATGTGGACGGGAGGGCAAGACTAGCACTGTAAGCTCAGACCTCTGGCTGTCCTGACACGCCCCTCTCCTCTTCACTACTTCCTCCATTCTGCTGCCTGGTTATCGCCTAGCCTTTCATTTTCCAACCTGGCATTCTGGCTCCCCTGACCTTCTGCCTGTCCCTGTGATTTGTTCCCCATGCAGCAACACATTATTAAAATGACCCTACTTCCTCTATCCAGGTTTTGCTTCAATTTGCTTACCTCCTTTCTCAGGTCCCCATGACTGCCCCTAGCTACTTTATTGTCCTCTGATCTGATGCTTTTTCATACATAGGAAAAGCTACTAACTGAATCGCAGCTTCTAAGCTATTGCCCTCAAACCTCTCTTGAGACTCTGGAGACCTCACCAGCTGAATAAGCTTGGAGACGTTGAAATCCAGTGGTGGCTCCTGCAGGCTCTTCTCAGGTCGTGCCTGCCATCTCGTGGATATAGGCGGTAACTACACCAAGACTGGGCTCAAAACACGCTTAAGGACCGAAGGACTTTGTTTCCTTAGTAAAAAACAAAAGTACCTTAAATGCTGCCTTTTGCACCATGCCTTTGACTGGTCATTCCAGTCAAAAGAAATTGATCTTGTTTCTGCAGTCCTGAGAGTCTGCTCCATACTGATCCTGATGAAGGCACTTGGGTACCAGTCTCACAACATCTATAAACCTCTCTATCCTGCAGAGCTCTTAGCAGCACACTGTGTCACAAACGCTTAATAAATGTTCTGGAAAGCTGAGAATCTAAGCTGTTCAAACCATGGACCTACGATAAACTTGGAGGTGACATCTTAACTGCAAGTCAAATGCTGCAATCCTTTGCTTACCAATAAATTAGATTCCAAAAGGCTATTTTTACATGTACGTGTTTGTGAGAAAGTTAAGCTTGCAGTCTCTGGATGTATTTCCACTAAATAAGAGTGAAAATCAGTCCTTTGAGGTTTTAAAACAAGACATATTCTCATTTTCCTCATGGACAGTTCTATAAGCAGCTTTTTTTTTTTTTCTTTCTCTTCAGCTGCCCTTATTCCCTGTCTTCATTGCTGTCTGTTTGCCTTCCTGCCCTTCCCCACCGCCCATCCATAGTACGGCTTTCTCTTCCCCACTCTGTGGCCAGAGGCTGTTCTGCATCATCGCGGCTCCCTGCCCTCTGGCTTCCCATCAGGTTGGGCATGAGAGGGGCAGATACCATCAAAAGATGAGAGGCAAAGAGGTGTTATGGACTAAATCCGTGCCCCCTCAAAACTCATATGTTCAAGCTCTCACCCTCAGCATGGCTGTATTTGGAATCAGGAAGTAATTTAGGCTAAATGAGGTTACAGGAGCGGGTCCCTCATGCTATGAGATTGGTGGCTTTAGGAGAAGAGGAAGAGATCTGTCTCTCTCCTCCTCCCTCTCTCTCTTTCTCCTTCTCTCTCTTTCTCCCTCACTCTCTCCCTTCCTCCCTCCCTCCCTGCCTCTCCACACGCAGCTCAGAGAAGAGGTTATATGAGGACAAAGCAACTATCTGCAAGCCAGGAAGAGAATGCTCCCTGGAGGCTGAGCCCTGCTGGACCTTGATTGTGGACTTCCAGCCTCCGGAAATGTGAACAAATAAATTTCTGTTGTTGAAGTCACCCAGTCTGTGGTATTTTGTTACAGCATCTTGAGCCAACTAGACAAGATCCCGAGTTGCATATTCTTGTCTTCCCTCCCAGGCCTTTCTTTCATGCCTGCAGCTTTGCCCGGTTCCAGTACACGGCTTCCTCCTGGCCTGGAAGGCCTGAGAGTGGCAACTGCTCCCTGCTGTCGTTCATCCCTGTGTACCCCATCCTTCACAGTTCCTTTACACCTGTCCACATCTGTAAATAGTTCCAGCACGGAATAATTTGTATTAAACCCTTTGGAGTGTGCCTTCTGTTTCCTTCTGGGACAGGGTCAGTGAATGTTTTCTGTAAAGGGCCCGGGAGTAACTATTTTAGGTTTTGCCAGCCGTATGGTCTCTGCTACAATTACTCCACTGCTGTTGTACCACAAAAACAGCCACGGACAATATGTAAATGAATGAGTGTGGCCGTGTTCCAATAAAACTTTATTTACAAAAGCAGGTGGCCTGCTGGATTAGATTCAAGGACCAGTTTTCAACACTTATTCAAGGATCTTGACTGTCACACCCACTGACCACTCACTTTGATGCACAATAGAAGTAGAAGGTACTTTAAACCAGCAAAACCATCTCAGTTTTTCTAGTTCACAGCAAAAATAAAATCAAATGTTCTTTCTATATGCTTAAAATTCAGAAATAAACTAACTTCATTTTGTGCTAACATTGGATAAATAACCATCCATCGTTAGTAATGATACTCTGGCTGAATCAAGCCAAGATTGCAAATGCATTTTGTTTTGCCAATTACCTCTTTTCGTTTCTTGCTATTTTCAATTGATTACATAAGCACAACAGTTTTTATCTTTTGCGTGATTTGCTCTTTGTATAAAGGGCTTAAAAAGGATTTTGACTTTCATAACATTTCTTTCTAAAATAGCTCCCTGAATAGTAAACCCAATAAGTGATATTATCAGAAAACATATTCTCCTCTTCAGTGAAAAGAATATCACATTTTCCACCTAGTTCTGCAATTATGCACATATAGCTTACATACCATTAATTTGATATCTGGACAGATGTGTGCATGTGGCACACATGAATCTAATAGAGGTAATATGATTTCATTCTAAGGAAATAGAGGAGGAAAATGGAGAGCTTTAATGTGCCATAGAGCATACTTTACATGTGCCATGTAATACACTTTACATGTATTATCCAAACACACTCTACATGTATCATATAGCATATGTCACATGTGCCATGCATCAGGCTTTACATATGCCATATAATACAGTTTACAGGTGCCATATAGAACTTCCAACTTCCTCTATGCAAAAGAAAATTTGCTAAGTTATTTATGACAAGGTTTTTGGTGTAAAACAATTTAGTATCAAGGCCTGGGCATGGTGGTTCATGCCTGTAATCCCAGCACTTTGGGAGGCTGAGAGGGGCAGATCACAAGGTCAGGAGTTCAAGACAAGCCTGGCCAACGTGGTGAAACTCCATCTCTACTAAAAATATGAAAATTAGCTGGCATGGTGGCAGCTAATTTTTTTTTGGGGGGGGGGTTGCTTCAAAATTTATTTGAGAAAAACAGAAGATAAACGTATCAAAAGAACACACAGGTGGGGGGGCATGGCCAGTGGAGGTGGCATGGGTGGGCATCTGGGCTAAGGCTTTTACTTGGCTGCAGACTGGTCGGATTTCACAGCTTCTGGGCCCCCAAGCTGGGCCCGCGACTCGAAGGTGACGGGGATGGTGATCTCGTTGGACTGAGTGGCTGGCTTGGGCATGGGGGCCTCCACGGTCAGTGTGCCCTCAGGGGACAGGGAGGAGGAGACCTGTGTGGGGTCCACACCAGGGGGCAGCGTGTATTTCCGGGTGACGCAGCGGGAGATGAATCCGTGCTCATCCTCCTGCTCCTCGTGCTTGCCGGTGATCTCCACTACGCCATCCTTGGTCTTGAGATGGTCTTCAGATGGGCAGATCACAAGGTCAGGAGATCGAGGCAAGCCTGGCCAACATGGTGAAACTCCAACTCTACTAAAAATACGAAAATTAGGTGACGTGGTGGCAGGTGCCTGTAGTCCCAGCCACTCAGGAGGCTGAGGCAGGAGAATCGTTTGAACCCAGGAGGCAAAGTTTGCAGTGAGCCAAGATTGCACCATTGCTCTACAGCCTGGGCAACAGAGCAAGACTCCACCTAAAAAAAAATTTACAATCAAATAGAGATGACACAATTTCCTGGGCTGTCTCTGGAAGTGTGTGTCAGAAGGTGAGTGGTGAGTAACTCTATATAGCTACAGTCATATGGTCTTAGGAGTGTTTGAGAAAAACTTATCAGGGGGATGATGGAGTTAAAGGATGAAAAAACTAAAGAAAGGCTTAGGAGAGCACTTTAGTGACTACATTAGTTTGCTATGGCTGCTGTCATGAGTTGCCACAAACAATGGCTTTAAGTGACACAAATTTATTGTCATTCAGATCTAGGAGTCAGAGGTTCTCAAGTCAAGGTGTCGGCAGGGCTTCGTTTCTTCTGGGTCCTCTGCAGGAGAATTTACCCCTCATCTTTCCCAACTCCTAAAGCACACCTACATCTTTGGCTTGTGGCCTCTTCTTCCTTTTCAAAGCCAGCAGCAGAGAATCTTTAGATCTCTCTCTCTCATTCACACACAAACACACACACACACACACACATCATACACGTCTACTTCTACCATTGCATTTCTTTCTCTGCCTCTGAACCTCCCTCCTGTCTCCCTCTTATATGGACCCATGTGATTACATTCAGCCCACCCAGTTGATCTAGAATAATCCCCCAATCTTAAGATACTTATTCACAACAGCGCAGTCATGTAAGGTATCACAGTCACAGATTCTGGGGATTAGAACTTGCACCTTTGGGGGCCCATTACTCTGCCTACTACAGAGGTTGTTGTAATAACTTCATTAACAACAGAGACTGACCAATCACAGTAGAAACAAGGATGATGTCTCTGTTGGCTAGGGTTTCTATGCCAAAGTCTTACAGATCAAGTGGCTTAAACAAAAGAAATTTATTGTCTGACAGTTCTAGAGCTAGAAGTCTAAAATCAATGTGTAGGCGGAATTGGTTTCTTCCAAGGGCTGTGAGGGCAGGATCTGTTCCAGGCCTATCTTCCTGCTTACAGATGGCCATCTCCTCCCTGGATCTCTCTGCATCTTCTTCCTTCTATGTATGTCTGTATCTGTGTCCACATGTCCCTCGTTTCTAAAAACATGATCATACTGGATTGAAGCCCACCATAAAAACTTGGTTTTAGCTTCATAAAGAAACTATCTGTATAAAGGCACATTCTGAGATATTTAGGGTTAGGATTTCAACATACAAATTTGTGGGGGACATAACTCAACCCACAATATGAGGAGAGAAAGAAGGAGGTATAAAGGGATTTCAAGTTAAAGGAAATGATTTGTGCAAGAGATGATAATTTGAAAATTATAGGTTTATCAGGGGTTGAATAAATTGGCCAAAGGTACTGTGTGGCTGAGCAAAAAGCCCAAAGACTTAAGGAGTGAGCCATGGGATAGGCACCCACAGGGTCTGAAGAGGACAGCTGAGGTGGGTAAAAAGACTCAAGAGACAGCAGGGGTACTGACAGCACAGGGAAGACCTGACCTGGAGAAGTGGAGGGAAGTAAGATCTGCAAAAGGCTTTTGGATTTGGCAGTGAGGTCCCTGTGGTCTCTGCCCCAGCACTTTCAATGGAGGTTTGTGTCCATCCTAGTCTTGAAAGAAGCATATCACAAGAAGGAATTAGAAGAGCAAGAAATTTGGGGTGGGATGAAGGATGGGATGACAGGATGAAGGATGAGTCTGATTAGCGGGGAAAGCCTCTGCCTGTGACATGGGTGGGACACCTGTGAAGGGAGAGGAAGTGGGAAGGAGAACTGGGCAGGAAGTACTTCCGTCTGCACTGCAGCTCTAAGAAAGTCTCAGTGAGGCCATTGGGAATGCCCAGAATAACTGCCCACCACAGGAGTCCCACACCAGGCAGAAATGGCCAGAGCTTAGTGTTCCATGTGGTCTGGCCATGGGCTATGGTATGAGCCCAGGTGTGGCCTCAGCGAGGCAGGTCTTATGGGTGCATCAGCAGGAGGTTATGAACTCACTACCTTCCTCACAGAAGGTTTTATCTTGAAAGGAGGTATGAGCAGGATATTGTGTGGCAAAGTAGCGAGCCTGTGTAAGAAGCCATGTTTGCTCATTTCTGCTTGCCAGCATAGTTTCACAAAGCCCCTGATTCTGTGACAATGTGCAGCTCTAAGATGATCTGAGGACAAAACAGGATGGAATCCATGGCCCCCACCACATCTCTTGCCTGAATCACTAAATTCCTTAAAAGATAAATGACCCTAAGTCTTTCCTTTTCCTACACAAACGATAATGTCTGGCAAGGTTGGTGATTATAACTCTGTAATCTGTAACAAGCTATACGGTCACACTCAAACTTTGCTGTGATTCTGCATCAATTTAACTTCTGAGAAAGGTTGATAGGATTTTGCACATACTAACCCCCGCAACCTGTATATAAGCAGTAAGCTGAAACACTTTTCGGACTAGTCTGATACAACCTCTCTAAACGACTGCTCCCAGGCTATAGTCTTCAGTAAGACTTCTGAATAAAACTAACTTTAATTATTTAAAACCTTAATGTTTTTCTTTAGTTGCCAGTACTGTTATGGATGACCAAAATAGGTTTGGATGTAATATGGAAAAGAATGAAATGGAAACTGTGAATCTAGGTGACTTGAGATCCTTGCACAACTAAACTATCGAAAAGCTGAGGACTGAGACAGTGTGAGAAGTCTTCTAAGTGCAAAGCTCCCCCGAATCAGCTGATGCTGCTAAACTCTACAGTTAAGAGAGGCCAGCAAGCCAGGTCTCTGTATGTCTGAACAGGGCAAAAGCAAGTCTAATGCTGCTGTGCTCTGGGGATTCATCTGTTCCAAGTGATGCTTACAGACTTGTTTCTCCATTCTCAGGTGTCTATTGTTTTGGCTCCAAGATCACAAAGTTTAAGATTCTGCTCAACCAGATGGGGAAAAATCTCTCTTGCAAGACACCATAATTCCTGGGTGCTTCTGAAGCCTTAAATAGGAAGGAATATTCAGGTGGTTCCATAAGAACATTTCTAGGCAGGCCGTGAGAATAAAAATATGATGTTGAGCAATGTGCTGGTGGTTAAGGAGGATCAGATTTAGCTGAGGAATTTAGCTTTCATCTTCAAATAGTTTGGAAATTTGTCCCCACCCCCAAATCTCAGGTTGAAATGTAATCCCCAGTGTTGGAGGTGGAGTCTCGTAGGGGGTGATTGGATCATGGGGGTAGATTTCTCATGAATGGCTTGGCACCATCCCTGTGGGGCTGTCCTGGTGTGTTCTCATGAGGTCTGGAATTTAAAGTGTGTGGCACTTCGCTTTGCTCTCTCTCTCTCTTGCCCCTGCTTTCACTACGTGAGATGCCTGTTCCCTCTTTGCCTTCTGCCATAAGTAAAAGCTTCCTTAGGCCTCCTCAGAAGCTGAGCAGATGCTGGCACCATGCATCTGGTACAGCCTGCAGAACCACGAGTCAATTAAACTTCTTTTCTTTATAAATCGCCCAGTATTAGGTATTCCTTTATAGCAACACAAGAACAGACTAATGCACTTTCTGTGGTAGATGAAAGAACCACACACTATAAAGCTCTTACTTTGCATGTTGGTTACAACTCATGGTTAATTCTGGTCTGACACAGAGATTGGTACATCTCTCTGGTATAAATGATCCCCTCAGAGGATTCTGGGAACCTGTAGACTGCTCAGTCTACAGCTGATCCTTAAGTCCAAGGAATGGATTTACTTCTTTCCTGAGATGCTGTAATTTGTGGGGCCCTAAAAGTTGTGACTGTAAAGGAATGTCTTCTGGGCACAGATAGAAAGACTATCCCTTTAGCGATACCAGGAATATTCTCTATGTGGACATCAATTACTTGCTAAGTGGTGATATTGCATCATGGCTAAGAGCTCAGACTCTAAACACCAAGATAGCCAGATTTTGTCTCCCTAATTTACTTGTTCTATGACCTCGGGAAAATTATTTAACTCTCTGTGTTTTTGTTACCTGGAAAATCAATCTAATATATGTAAAATGAGTACTTGGTATATAGTTAATACTTAATCAAATGTCACTTGCTTTTACTATTATTATTTATTTTAAACATCTCTTGGGGGGGAAATTTAAAATATATATTCATATTGGTTTATATTTGCATAAAGAAACTCTAGAGGTATAAATAAGAGACTCACAAAAGTGGTCACCTGTGGGAGTGAGAAGTGGAGAATGAGAACTGATTGAAAGCAAGACTTCTCCATGAATACCTTTATACATACACACACACACACAAACACACACACACACACACACACTCATACACACACACTCATACGCACATTAAACCATTTGAAGACATTATTTTTTTAATTGCCTCTTTGTATATATCTGACAGAGATTGAAATCGCACCTCTGTAAATATAAAAGACTATCTGTAGCTAAAAAATTATTTTATTTTATTTAGAGACAGGGTCTCACTCCTTCACCCAGGCTGGAGCACAGTGGCGCAATCACAGCTCACTGCAACCTCGACCTCCCCAGGCCCAAATGATTTTCCCACCTCAGCCTCCAGGTTGCTGGGACTACAGGTATATGCCGTCATACCAAGCTAATTTGTTTTTTCTTCTCTATTTTGTAGAGATGGGGTTTCACCATATTGCCTAGGCTGGTTTGAAAAAAAAAAAAGCACTTAAAAATGTAAATTTCTTTAGAACACCTCATGAATGTGGAGTCAAAATTGCCCCTCCATAAAAAAGAAATCAGAATAGACTTTTCTTAGCTTCTTAGCACATTCCAGCCTATGTTTAGCTCCCGCTCTTCTTTCCTCCTCCCTCACTTTCCTTCCATTATCTATTCCTCTGCCTCCTTTTCTTCTCTCACTCTTCCAAAGAATAGGTCAAAATCAAGACTCATTGATCCTGGGACTAGAGACTTGTATTAATTCTGTATTTTCCTCTTTTTTTCCCATTTATTTATTTTATTGCATTTTAAGTTTTGGGGTACATGTGAAGAACATGCAAGTTGGTTGCATAGGTACACACATGGCAGTGTGATTTGCTGCCTTCCTCCCCATCACCTACAACTGGCATTTCTCCCCTTGCTGTCTCTCCCCAACTCCCCATCCCCCACCATCCCTCCCCTCTTTAAATTGCTTCTTTCTTGTCTTCCTTAATTAGGTACAGTAAGATGGCCCTTGGGCTGCCCCCTGTTCGTGACAGGCAGCATGCACAAGAATGGTTTCCATTAAAAGGAACCCACCTCCTGCAAGACTCACATCAGTCCTGAGGTAGTTAGTGATGAGAAAACCAAGTCATAGACATTTCAAAGCCACTTAGTGACTGAGCCAGGATCAGAACCAGCCTGGCTCCCGAGCCCTAATCAATGTCTCCGTGTTGCCTCAGCTTGGCTCTCAGCATTGGGTATAGGGCTCTTTCCTCATTCACTTGCCTTGGCCACCTCTCCTCAGTATCAGAGGTATAAAATCTATGGTTCAGCATGGAGGCTAAAGCAACTCCCTCTTGGATGCGAACCTGCCCTGTTGCCTTCTGATTAATTCTTGTTCTGAAAATGCCTCTAAGATTTCCACTTTATCTTTTGTTACCAAAAATCCTGTCCTTAGGTCAAAACAACCTTCACCATAAATCCTGTCTTTAGGCAGATTCACATAGCATTCTTGCTTTTCTTGGAGGCGTCAAGTTAATTGTCCTACACATTTCTTCCCTATGGTGTATACACCCTGGGTCTGAGGAGTAAGGGCACAGGGATCCGCCATCGTGTCTTACCTCTGTGAGGCATGGCTTCGGTTAGTAAGGCCCTGTGAAATGTTTCTGTCTGAGAAACTAGATGTACCAAGTTCTTTCTTTGGCCTCTTGGTTCCCTTGGCCTTTGGGAGTAGGTTTGCATAGACCTGCCCACTGCAGAACACTTGGCGTTAGGGAGTAGGTCCTAGAGGTTCATGGTTTATTTTTAGTGAGAACCATGGGTCAACATTTCATCTGGATGTTTCCCTCTCCACATGGTCCCTCTTAGGTCCTCTGGAGATGGGGACAACAGCTTTGTATAATATAAACAAATATTGCTTTGAAATTTCCTCTGCCCCTTTCCCTCAGGAACCTGTGATCTAGGCCCCTGAGCTTCCAGGTTCCAACCCAGTATCTCTTGTCCTCTGACACTGTGACACAAGGATGTCATCCAGGTGACATTAGATTTGCTTAACAGACTAAGGTAAAGACACCAAATAGAAACATTGATCTTGAATCTCCCCCCCACCACCTGCTTCCATCAAATTTAGATTTCTAGATTGAAAGCGTTCACGAACCCTGAAAGGGCGTAGCTCTGGTCTTCCTCCCTCTGTGTGATGTGCACTATTGCAGCCCTAGCCATTTTGCCCAAGCACTTACATTTCCATGTGTGCTCAACTGCCTTTGCACTGAAATCTTTGCCTGAGGGCAAAACCGAGGGACTCTTCATCCCTGGGAGCGGCCGCCATGGAATAGTCTGATGAATGATGAGATCTTTCTGAGGCACATGATCCATTTCTCAAGATTCCAGCAGAATTAAGCTCCATGTGCCCACAGATGGAACTTGTTTGATTGAAGCTTTTATCAGCTTCCTTCTCTTCCCTGTCTACACTGTCCACTCCCCTACGGCTATTTACTGAAATCACCTTCCAAATAAAAAACCTTGCAATCAAATCCTTATCTCATGGGCTGCTTCTGGGGAGACACAAAGTGAGACACTCTTTCTATCTCAAGCAGACTTAAAATAGCTGTTACCAGCTGTTAGCATCTGCCCTACTCAACCCCTAGGTGATGGATGTGTTACACCTAGCCCCTGTCTAATATGTAGCAGGTGCTCAATAAATGTAGTTGGATCTGAACTGGCATGCACGCTGCATTCCTCTGCAAAACTGAATTACATAGGCAATTCTTAAAGAGTGAAACAGTTTTCATTTTCAGGCATTAGAAGTAACCACAAAAAGGAACACAGGTCAAATAAGTCCTGGAACACTCCATGGTACATTGACAAGTAGAAAAGGGATCAAACACATTAGATCACCTGCCTGGCCAGTCTTTGAAACAATGAGACAAAAAAGGAAACCCATTACATGTCAAGCTCGGGTGGTTAGATTAGATTTTCCATATTTGACCTCTCTGGGCTACATTTGCACAAGCTCATAAAATGCAGGGGAGACTCAAAGTAGGCTATCACGCCATGCCTGGTTGGACTTGTTCATGCTAACGAGGCTAAATGAGTTACCAACTTCAGCATCAGGGGTGGTGATTCTGTCTCAGCACTTCAAGATCCAAATAAAATAATTCACAGAGATTTCAGTTTAGAGTACAGTTAAAACACCTTAGCTAGTCTTAACTGTTGAGTCATCTTAAGAAATTTTGCAATGCACGGTTTTAGAACTTAAGAGAGACAGAATAAAGCAACACAATGAATCAAGAGCAATCTGGTGTCTTTTTGAAGGTAGGAGAAGAAGACAATGGGAAAATAGCATTTTTAAAAATCCTACATCATGATTTCAACTGACCATGAATCATTCCAGCCCATATTTATGCAGTTCTGTGACTTTCAAGTCACTCTCGAGTTCATTATCACGTTTATTCTGACGTCTGTTTTCCGCTGGTCACATCTGAATCATGCATTTGCTGGCTGAGAACACTCAGTCTCTGTGCAATTGAATGACTCCTTCATTCACATGAAGCATGAATAGTATCCCCAATTCTGCACCCTGACTTGTGTTTTCATCTGCCTTTTGTACTCTGATTTAAAAGGTGATGTTAAAGCACATTTAGTAGAAAGAAGCCTTTTTATGAAGATTTCAGATGGGAGGGAAAGGAAGGATAGTGGCAAGAAAAGGGTGTAGTTTCTTAACTGTACGGTCTTCAGCTTCTGCTCCATAGCAAACCTGCTCAGTATGAACCAGCGGCTTCCTCCACCATCCTCTGTCCCCAGCCTCTACTAACCTGACCTGGCTCTTGACGCTCCATTCGCCTTCACCACCCTCACTCGCAGTGCCATGTTATGTGGCCTTTTGGCCCCCCTGATCAGCCTCTGTGACGTGACTAAGGTGGCCTTGATTGCCTGGCCCCACCCCCAGGCCTTTGCTTATATCAGTTCCCGGCCTATATCTCTTCTATCTGCCATTTCTGCTCTGAAGACACTGTTTCTCCTTCTTCACTCTTGCTGTCTCTTGAGATTTCATTTCTCTCCTGGATGACTCCAGCCTCTCCCCAGACACCACTGCCATAGAATGCTTACCAAAGGGAAATGTGTTGACTGAATGGCTGCTCTATCCCAGAAGCTTTAAAATGTTTCACTTTTGCAATGGCACTATAGGCTCATTTTTGTATTCCTATTTGTTGAAACTTTTTATTGACAGAAAAGCACATATATTATATCCTAATGGTAAAGCTTGGCAAAATATCACAAATTAAACAGAACATATTCAGCAGTCACATAACGGCAAAACAAAACAAACAAATAGGGAAACAAAAAAACAGAGAAAGCCTGAACTCATGACTGTTGGGTCATATGTTATGCACATATCCGGTTTTAGTGGATATTGTCAGTTTTCCAAAGTGGCTGTACCAACTTACAATACCATCAGCTGTGCGTGATGGCTCCAGTTGTCCTATACTTACCACTTGGTATTTTCCATGTAACCATTCTGGTGAGTCAGTAGTGATTAGCTCCACCTTAAAATAAGAAAAATTAAATTCAGGGGGATATACGGTCTTGTCCCCAAATGCCAGCAAAAGGAAGCACTTAAATGAGCTCTGTCTGCTCAAAACACCCACAGCTTCGTTGCAGTAGTGTTCTGCTTTTTTGTTCTCTAATATTTTTATCAACGTTCTCTCTATTTTTTCCATAGATAATTATACCTTTGCTTTTGAAAGCTGTCATAAATAATTAAAATATTTGGGCTGAATTAAATACCGTAGCTCAGTTAATAACATGGGCTTTATTTAGGACCAGGCAAATCTGAGTTCAATGCCTAACTTCAGTCTTACTAGATGTAGTTTTCTAGGCTTCAGTTTCTTCATCTCTAAAGATGAGAATGAAGGTAGCATCTAGCTCCCGGAGCTGTGATGAGGACTAAATAAGATGATACATGTAAAGTGCTCAGTACAGAGTCTTCGCACAATGATCGTTCAACAAATTAGTAACAAAAGAGAGATCTCATGTTTAAATAATTTTAAATATTGAAGTTTCATATACTCAGACAAATGCAGTGAGTTGCGTGGAATTAGAAAACTTTGACTCTAACGAAGGCGCTGAGAATCTTCATTTTCACGAAGATAAAAATTAATGTTCAAGTCTGGGCAACATAGTGAGACACTGTCTCTACAAAAATTAAAATAAGCCCAGCATGGTGGGGCAAAGCGGCAGAACCAGTTACTCAGGAGGCTGAGCCAAGAGGATAGCTTGACCCCAGGTCAAAGCTGCAGTGAACTAGGATCACACCACTACACTCCAGTCTGGACGACAGAGCAAGACTCTATCTCTAAAATAAAAATAAAACAAAAAAAACATTGGTGTTCATTAGTGAGAACTATGTAACTTAGCAATCAACTCCACTTGCTATGCTATTGATCCCTTCTCTGGTATAGCAGTGGATTTTCACTCACCACTTGTCAAAATGATCAAACCCTGTGAGTTCTCAGAATCTATTTTAACAAGGGGATGGCATTGTTTATCAGGATTTGCTGGCCATTTCAGGGAAAGCCCCCTTGGTGTGAGTATTGGTCAGAGGCTTCCTCTGCCAAAGAAGGACCAGTTTCTCCTTCCCTGCCATTGGATGGCATGTGAGCTAGGCTAATTCCATCAGAGCTTTCGTCCAGGGCTTCCTTCTGGAAAAGGTGATAAAAAGTATGGGTTCATGCAATCTCTGAAAGTCTACAGAGTCTGGGGCTCAGAAAGCACAGAATCAGAGATGGCAGTAAACAAATCCCTGGCCCGACTTTAGATCCCTTGTGCCGGCCCATGCAGAATTGCTTCACCATCCCTGTTGTAGATGCAAAGAAGAAATTATTCATCTGCTTAAATTAGCCATATTTGGCTTATCTTGCATTCGACCAAGAACCTAAGGGACACAAGTTCCACTATACTTTATTGCTGTAACTTAGATCTAAATCTTTCTCTGATGGTTTGAGAAAACCACAAGATTCCGAATTTCTGTTTCTATGAAAGGCTGTTTGAGGAAAGTAAGCTCATAACAGCCTGGGAATGGGAAGCTATAAAGAGAAGATGTTCTGGAAACATTAATCTGCTACTCTGACTTCGAAAGTCTTAGATTTGCAGGATCATACAGAGATTTTTCTAGTTTATTTGTTGTTCTTATTTATTACTTTGGTAAATTAAATGCAAGTGTGTAGAATGAAGTTGTAACATACATCTCAGGGGTTAAGGGACTATTCCATTTTCAAATATCCTATCCTAAAAGAACCCACATATTGTGTCAATATTTTTGGTTCAGAAAATACAGGCAGCATATAAACCCATCCAAGAACACCTACAGGTGACAATATGTGATGGGCAAAGTGAGCTTCGTGAGCATCACGAATAATTACTTGATTAGAGCCATATTGAGTACCGCCTAGAGACTGATAAAAATGCTAGATTCAGCACTCAGTTATACAGATACATGATTATTATCTATATAATTATACACACACACACATACATATATGTATTTAGAGTCAACATTTTTTCAGTGTGAATTGTGTGTAAGGCACTGTTTATGTACTATACATGAAATCATCCTATCTTCTCCTCACAACATTCCAAGGTAAGCAATATTATAATTTTATCATATTTTTCAAATGAGGAAACCAAGTCTTAAAGAAGTTAGTAACTTGCCCAGATCACCACACAGCCAATCCATATGTGATAGAGGATGTATTTCAAGAACCTGCACTTTTAACCAATGACCACTTTCCTACCTGCCTTTCACCTGACACTCTCTTTCTCTGTCTGTCTCTCTCTCTCCTCCTCCTCCTTCTCTTATTCTTCTTCCTCCTCCTCCTCCTCCTCCTCCTTCTCCCCTATCCCCACAGCCAGCCCTGCTATAGTGCCAAGGACTCTGAGGAAAACGTAACAGTCATGAGGGTAACCCCTGAAGGCCATGGAGTGTCTGCCCCAGCCTAATGGAGTGAAAATCAAGATAAATTATGGTTCCTGGGCTCCTGGATCCTCATGTGCCAGAGGCTTAATCAGTACCCTCCAGAGAAAACAGTCTTAACCTGAATCCTAAGTGCCATCTCAGCTCCCTTCAGCCTGGGCCAGATTCTGTATTCCAGCTAAGCCTCCACTGGTTTGGTTCCGCCTCTGTGCAATGATCACTCACATGTGTTCCCTGAAAGCAACTGGATTTATAGAAATGATCGTCTGGAAGCCAAGAGGTGCCAGTAAACAAAACTTATCATAGCAGCAACAACAACCATAACAATAATAATAATAACCAATAATCTGTCAGACAAATTTCATAGATTATATCATCCAATCTTCCCAATAACCCATTATTCTAATAGAATTCTCATTTTACACGTGAGGAAACTGAGATTCAGCAAGATTCAATACTTTGCCCATAATCTCACAGCTAGTGAATTGCAGAGCTGCCATTTAAATCCAAATTGGCTGGCTTCAAGTACCTTCTTTCACCACTAATGCACCATTAACTAGGCATGGACCAGGGCAATGTTACTTTAACCTCTTCAGGTCTCCATTTCTCACGTCAACTGGAGAAGCTGCATCAAATTTGTTCTCATATTTCTCTAGCTCTAAAATTCCATGATGTCATCTGTAGTTGGGGAGGAACAGGCAGGAAAGGGAGGGAGCCGACCTCAATGATATTATGTCATTTCAGAACGTGGTCACCAGTTGACAGCATTGCACTTCGTTTTGATATTGTTCTAAAGGACCGATTTTGCCATGCTGTAGCTCCACCCATGTGCCTATTACAAAAATAAGCCTCTTTCTCCCAGAGGCTTTTAGCTTAGCACTGAATTACCCAAAACACAGATCTTATATATCTTGGAACAAAATCATACATCCTTGAACTCCTCTCCCAATTAATTTTAAATAATTTGATTCTTCAAATTAAAAATATATATGTTGAAAGTAGTCATACTGGCGGATAAAACGTTAGAACCTCTTTGACTTCCCCACACTTATTTTATAATTTAATAATCATCCTAAATTGCATACATTGGAGTTGGGTGTAGAAATGTGTTGACTGTTTATGGCTTCTAGAGGCCCCAGTCTGGCTTTGCTGCTGAGTTCAATCAAAGGATTGATAAACACGTGCATTTGCCTCTTTTTTGATCTTCATGATTAGTCATTTCAGAAGCATACCATTTTTCTAATAAAGTTGGTTGGCTTATTACCTCAAATTGGGAGCGTTCTCAGCTTGATACAGGCAAAATGGTGAAAACAACCTTTCCTCTGACTAAATTATGAAACTTCTCTTGTCAAAGAGCCTAGCCTTTCTACCCATTAGGAAACTTTTCTGAACACAGAGAAGTGATCAATTCATTGATTCAAACACTAGATTTATTCTTCGGTTTTCAGTAAGTCTAGAATCTAAAACCTCCAGATCTGGGCAATTACCACATCAGAAATAAGGATTTCAGGGACCTTGTCACTTGGGTTTGTCATTAACCCTCAGCCAGCAGCACCAAGCCCCAAGATTCACTGGGCTTCTGCAGGGCCCACCTGACTCCTGCTAAGGTTAACAGGGCTACCATACACAGTGACCCAGGAGAAACTGGACGCAAGATTAATGCTGCAGAAAAAGTCCCACTGTGAATGTCTGCTCTCAGCTGCAGGATTTCTGTAATTAAAAGGGAAATAAAACCTCAGAGGCATTTTCTCTCATTGTAAAATGTTAGTCGACAATGCAGCAAAGACAGAGAACATACCTCTAATAACACAAGGAGTATTATTAAACAGAGAGAGGAATTTTTACTCCACCTATAAAAAGTCATGATAACTCTGGAAGCCCTAGAGAAAAGGAATGTAATACATCAAAAAAAAAATGGATAAAATATACAAAGAAGCTATTTGGAAAAGGAATGATCATAAAAAACAAAAATGACAGTGGCAGCTTATTCATAACATCCCCGGAGTCCCCTTTTGGGTCCTAAATATGCATACTCAGACTAGAAAAATTCATTTATTTATTCGTCATGAGGAATGAAGAACATCTGACCTTTGCATTTCAAAATTTTCTCCAAGCTGCTTTTCACAGGATTGAGAAAGATACAAGACAATGAAATCTCAAATGTCTATGACCTCCACAGACCCCTCTGATGGTGTCTTCAGCTTGACTTCACCTGCAGGATGTATTTTGATGATCCCAGTATACCCATGCTTAACTTATTATTACCTCTTTTCCTGGTTTAAAGATTATCCAGCTGTTATGCTATTACCTCATTGTCTTGCTTTCAAAATAGATACCAATTGTTGCCCTCCTCTTCTTTGGGAGAAAATATTATAGACCCATAACCTTGACATAATAGTCATTTCAAGTCAACACCATTTGTTTCAGAAAACATGAATCTTGACAACTTTAACCAAAGATTGTACACTGCATCTATAAAGTAGGTGATTCAGGCACATAAAACAATTCCTAGAGAATTGCTGGCAACCTCAACAGGCACTGCCTAGTATAAATTGTTGGTAATGTTTAATTGAACCTGATACGCTAGGGTTTGCTAATTCAGAACACTGGATCGTTCAAACTAGGCAAAGCTTTCATTCGTTATTCATCAAATTTTTATTCAGTATCCATTACTTGTCTGGCACTCTGCTGGGGATTAAACAAAAGTAGGGAGAAAAAAAGACCCAGTGCCCACTCTCAGAGAGGGTAGAGGCTACTGCAAGTCTATGAAGGAAAACTACAGAGTGCTGTATGAGCCTGGGTCCACAGAGAAGAAGAGAGGTGGAAAGGTGTATTTAGGAATTTGAATTGACAGGACGTGGCAATTGGAGTTAATTTAAAACAGTGTGTCAAGGACAAGTTCTGAATTTCAGTTTAAGTTTACCCAATTAAATTGATAGTGTAAAACGTTTTAGAAATGGTAACTAAATGATTTTTAAACCTGCTGATAACCATAGAATTATTGTAGATAATTTACCCATAACATCACAGTACTACCAGGTAAATAATACACTTCTGAACTTTAGAAGTCTTAATTTCAAACAAACAAACAAACAAAAACTTTAACCTATAGTGTAACGCTACAAAAAAATGAGATATAAAGTCTAGTAATGATGAAGTAAAATTTAGAGTCTTTTGGTTAGCACAAATCAATTGGGAGATATGTTATCTATAATCAATTCATATCAGTTAAAACTACTTAGCTTTATCTGAAAATGAAAACAGATCATATAATATTCCAGAAACTTGATACCATAAACACAATGAATACATTTAAGGTAATTTGACATAAAAATAAAAATTTACTGGCAGGGCATGGTGGCTCATGCCTGTAATCCTGGTACTTTGTGAAGCTGAAGTGGGCAGATCAACTGAGGTCAAGAGTTCGAGACCAGACTGGCCAACATGGTGAAACCCTGTCCCTACTAAAAATAAAAAAATTAGCCAGATGTGGTGGTATGCATCTGTAATCCCAGCTACTCAGGAGGCTGAGGCAGGGGAATCGCTTGAACCTGGGAGGTAGATGTTGCAGCAGTGAGCTGAGATCATGTCACTGCACTCCAGCCTGGGCAACAGAGAGAGACTCTGTCTCAAAANAAAAAAAAAAAAAAAAAAAAAAAAAAAAAAAAAAAAAAAAAAAAAAAAAAAAAAAAAAAAAAAAAAAAAAAAGCATTACATATCCATTTCCTTTTAAAATGATAAAGAGAACTGTTATGTATGTATGGAAATTTGTTTTCCTGGAAATCTTTATTGGCTTGTGGATAGAAGTAGGGCAAAACCCACTCCACTCAGAAGTGATCTTTGGAAAGATCCATCAACATCCTCTGTTGGCTCTAGCTACATCTTCCTTTACAAATTTTGCTTGTTTATACTTCTGAAACAGCTCTTGCTCTGGAGTAAATGACCTTTGTTCCTTGTAATTTATATGATTTTCATAACATCAAACAGCTTCTGACAGAGCCATTTTTCATCTGTCTATTACAAACCCTACCACGCTCTCTGGATCATGTAGCTTGGGCCACTAGGACACATCCCCCATTTCCACAGCCTGGCTTATTACACTACTGTCATGCCCTAAAGGAGAGTATCCTTTTGTTATTGTGGCAACGTGATTGCAAAATGGACGATCGTGGTAGCAAAATTTTTTCAGAACTATCCCAAGCATTTGGATGCCTCGGGTGTTTGTACTCTGAAATAAACAAACATCTACTGTATATCAGCCCCTATTTTATTGAGAACCTACATGAACTCAGCAATGAGAAATGGTTACTGTCCTGAAGAGCTAATGATATGTCCAGAAAGCCAAGACTAATGAACGGAAAACAGCAGTAAACATTCCGGCTGTGCTAAACGAAGCAGCAGGGCTTTAAGTGGCAAAGGAGTTCAGGGAAAGACACGGGGATCCTGTCACAGGTACTTCGATAAGGGCTAATGGTGAATAAAAAAGGCATAAAAATTTGTCAAGACTAAAATAAGAAGAAAAAAACTAGTTCTAGTTCTCTCTCCCTGAATCTAAAGAACTCCAAGCCACTAAAGAATTATTAAAATAGGCTGGTCGCAGTGGCTCATGCTTGTAATTCTGGTATTTTGGGAGGCCAAGACAGTAGGATCACTTGAGCTCAAGAGTTCAAGACCAGACTGGGCAAAATAGTGAGACTGCACCTCTACAAAAAGAGAAAAAAAATTAGCCAGGCATCATGACATTTGCCTATAACTCCAGCTACTGGGTAGGCTGAGGTGGCAGGATTCCTTGAGCCCAGAAGGTCAGGGTTGCAGTGAGCCATGTTCATGCCACTTCACTGCAGCTTGGGCAACAGGTAAGGCTCTGTCTAAAAAAAAAAAAAAAAAAAAGAATTTATTTTTTAAAAAGAATTAGGTTGATCATGATGTGTTCATGTAAGTTCATCAATAACACATGCACCACTCTGCTGGGGATGTTGATGATGAGGGAGGCTGGGGGAGGGGAAGGAGACATATGAGAAATCTCTGTACCTTCTGCCCATTTTTCTGTGAACCTGAAAACTACTCTAAAACAATAAACTCTATTGAAAAAAATAAAGATTCCTAGCCAGGCGCGGTGGCTCAAGCCTGTAATCCCAGCACTTTGGGAGGCCGAGGCGGGTGGATCACGAGGTCAAGAGATCGAGACCATCCTGGTCAACATGGTGAAACCCCGTCTCTAGTAAAAATACAAAAAATCAGCTGGGCATGGTGGCGCATGCCTGTAATCCCAGCTACTCAGGAGGCTGAGGCAGGAGAATTGCCTGAACCCAGGAGGCGGAGGTTGCGGTGAGCCGAGATCGCGCCATTGCACTCCAGCCTGGGCAACAAGAGCGAAACTCCGTCTCAAAAAAAAAAAAATAAATAAAGATTCCTTTAGAAGTTGTTTCCCTCCAGGCCCTGGTCCCTCGGACAGCTTGGATTGCTCTGTGTTGCTGGGTGGTTGGCTTTCTGGCTGGAGGCCATGACTGAATTACCTTCTGCTCCATTTCCCTGAACATCATGGTGATGACTGTGTGTGTTCTACTTAGAGGAACTTGGGCTGCATTTCCCAGCCTTGCCCTGTGTCTCTCTCCTGACGAGCAGTGGGTGAGGAAGGCACTCTGTTTCACTTGCACTGTGTGTAAATGTGCTCCCAGCCAGGCTAAGACAAGCAGCTCTCCCTGTTCTGAGTGGGTTCACACAGCAGGTAAGCAGGGGTTGCTCAAGAGCATGAGGACTCTGTCAGCTCAAGGGCAAGCCCTCTGCTGGCAAGTGCCTCAGTGCATCTCCCAGCGTGACCCATGCCACAGTGCACATGTGGCATAGAAGAAGTCAAGCTGCCAGTTAGCAGGGACATGTTTGCACATTAGGCTTCTCAAGGACACAATCCCTTGGTCAAAGGAGCATATCGTGCTCTGAAGCTGTAATCACATCACCAATCATAGTAATTTTGTCAGTTTGTCCCAATACACACTGCTGTATTACTGCCTGCTTAGTATAACTGATGGAGAAGCAATTCACTTTGGCCTTTGTTCCAAATATATAGGACGTTCACCATCACATTTATAAAAGTTTGGAGAGAGTGAAAAGAAAAATGCTCTGCCAGTGGAAAGACAATGTTGAAACTTTCAATCCCAACTCAAGAAAGAATTACTGGCTCCTAAAGACCAGAAATTCATGGATATGTCTGTTTAGCCACACTGTTCAGGTCAAAGCCTACAGCTTCCAGCAGCAAAGGTCCACAAGCATAAGAAACTGTGTCTACAGCTAAGCATTGGTGTAATCCACTTGATTTTGCCTCCTTTGAGGTGCTGCTTTCTGCCTGTTTCCATAGCACTGCAGAGGATTAGGTCCAAGACAAGGGAGTGCATGGGCTGTTAGGAATTGAGCGCTTGACAGATGCGCAGGCCTCCCAGCAGGTCCCCGGACCCTCAGTGGCTGCTGCTCTACCTCCTGCATAATGGGGCTGGGAAGGAAAGTAGAATATTTCAGGCTGTGAAAGAATCTTTGATATGTCAGAAGTCCAGGATTAATCTCTAAGAGACATAGATAAGGGAATGCTTTGGAAGATAAATAAGAAAAGCATAGAGACAGTGTCATTTCTCCAAGCAGTGTCATTTCTTCAAAGAATGATCTTTCCTGGTGGCGGTCCACCTAGATACTTTTCCTCCCTGTACACATCATCACTGGCCATTTATAAGATGCAATTTGTTGGGTTTTATATCTAACATCTCTTTTATATAGTCCAGATAAAAATCCACTCTAATAGCCTTGCACAGTGGCTCACACTCGTAACCCTAGCACTTTGGGATGCCAAGGCAGGTGGATCACCTGAGGTCAGGTGTTTGAACCAGATTGGTCAACATGGTGAAACACTGTCTCTACTAAAAATACACACCAAAAAATTAGTCGGGTGAGGTGGCAGTCACCTTTAATCCCAGCTACTCGGGAGGCTGAGACAGGAGAATCACTTGAACCCAGGAGGTGGAGGTTGCAGTGAGCTGAGATCACACCATTGCACTCCACTCAAGCCTGAGCAACAAGAGCAAAACTCCATCTAAAAAAAAATCCACTCTCAGACAGATCAAGGAAGGGAAATATGGCCAGAACAGTCTTCAGTAGTTAAAGAGTCTCAGCGAGGTACTTGTCATTATAAGGCCTGTAGGTATTTGATAAAAAAATCTTTCATCCATTCAAGTAACAGAATGAACAATGTGAGCATGCATAGGACCCTATGTATGCCTTGAGGAATGTGAAGTTTGGAGAGGTTGCCTATCATCAAGGAGCACTTAAAAATGTATATGCCAGCACTTAGCCTGACAATGACTAAGGATATGTCTGTCTCCAGTGGAGAAAGCACTGAAAGTAGAGGAAGACACAAACAGCTAAGTAAGGACATCATGTGCTCCATGAAATGACAGAGGCACATGACATAATGGGAGCATAAAGGGGGCATCCGACCCCAGGAGTGGCTCTGGGTGGCATTTTGGAAGAAGTGGCCTCTGAGTTATACCTTCCATAAACATAGCAGAAAGTGGGCTTTGGAAGCGAACAGACTATGGTTCCAACTTGCTGTGGCTTAACCTTTCTAAGCCTTAGTTTTCTGTATAAAATGAGGCAAATAATATTCACTTTTCAAAATTGTTGTAATGAATATATATTGTGCAATTGGTTCATGCAGAAAGTAATTAATAAATGGCGGTTTTTATTATTAAAAAGCTTAGCAATGTAAAGTGTAGTATAGAAGAAATATATACATTGAAATGATAAAAATATAAAATGCAAAGGCAAAGTCTAATAAGACTTTAAATTTGTTAAAACATGCACTCTGAATGAAGAGACACCCCTAAACAGGCTTTGTGTGAACAACAAGGCTGTTTGTTCACCCAGGTGTGAGTGGGCTGAGTCGGAAAAGAGAGTCAGCAGAGGGTGGTGGGATAGGATCTGGTTTTACAGGTTTGGGGTAAGCAGTGGAAAGTTTACAGAAGTTACAGTTTAGGGAGGTTTTTTGTAACCTTAAAGGGGATCATAGGTTTGCAAGCTGGGAGGGGGTCGTAGGTTTGCAAGCTGGGAGGGGGTCGTAGGATCTGGGGTCATGAGGTTGGTTACAAAATCCAATGGCCTTGTCAATTGAAACCAGAATAAAAAACAATAGAAAAACGTCTCAAGTTAGTTAGGCACAGGGGTTGATTGTTCTTTTGCCTTTCATGATCTTCCAGTTACTTCGGGTTTTCTAATTCCAGAAGGCCCTCCAGAGGTGTACATGTTGGTCACGGGGGTCACCATAGCATCCATGGCATCATCAGTCAGCTTAAAAGGCCTTACGAAATTGTGCAATTTGAATTTAGAAATTTAAAAAGTATTTAAATACTGTAGTGACAGTGGCTTTAGTCAAGTGTTGCTTCTTGGAAACAAATGCAGCAAATTAGGAATGAATGAGAATGAAGGACATGGAAACAAGGAATTTTGAAATGTTAATTACAAAGGGAGGGGAGAATGCAGGATCAGGAAAATTGAAGCGTTTTAGATAGAGAAAAGTCTTGACCATTCTTACAGGCTACAAGGAAGGAATCAGCAGAGAAGTAGAGAAAGGACACAGCAGGAATAATTGATAAAGCCACATGCTGGAATGAATAGGTCAGAGTCAGTTGTACCATCCTGGTGAAGCAGTTGGCCTTAGCAAGAATGGAGACATCTGTTCATCAGATGCCGGAGGAAAGCAGATAAAGACTAATGAGAGTACATTTGTGTATTTGTATTGAAGTGGGTAGACAGAATAAAAGGAAGTCATGCTTGATTGCCTCTATGTTTTCTATGAAGTCAGAAGCAAGCTCATCTTTCTAGAGTCAGGGCTTGGAGCAGAGAAGGATACATGAGAACGATGCAAATTTGGAAATGCAGCTGATAGATAGGGGAGAGGAAGTTGACCAAGAATAACAAAAGGTTTATCAGATGGCGCTACGTTTCCTGCCTCATTTGAAGACATACGTATGTAGCTGAACCAATCTCCATGGTTGCAGATTTCTCTCCAACAGTGCTCAGCTGCGGCTGGGTTTAAAAAAAAAAAAAGTAGATTCAGAGTTTAAATTTTGCTAGGAAGATGGAAAAAGAAAAGTGTGCAAGAAATTTGGAATATTGTTGAGAGTGTTGTTTAGATGACAAAGTGTAGTGTCCAGGCTGAGGAATGAAAAGGGGATCATAGGGAAGAAAACATTAGAGACATGAAGAAATAGACATGGAAATGATTCAATGCCTAGTAAGTGAGGCAAGAGTAGGAAAAATATATATGGAAAATCAAAATATTCATCGGCCAACTCAACAACATGCAGCCATAACCACTTGTGTTTAGAGAAGGGAAGATAATTATGGGTTAGGATCCTCAAAAAATGCTTCCCAGTGGGCTCAGGATTTGATAAACAGATTTCGATTTGGGGAAGAGGAGAGGGAGTAGATAGTGTGGTGGTAACAGAGGGTTCATGCAGAAAGGTGGTGAGAATGAAGGTAGATGATGTAAAATGGAGCTAGGATGTCCAGCTTCTCAGAGAAATCAGTGAAGGAATTTAGACTTCATTCCACAGGCCATGACAAGGCACTGAAGTTTTTGAGCAGGGAAGTGGCAAAATAAGAGTGTTTTCATAAGTGTGAGAAATGGATTAAAGGGGAGACCAACTACAGAGAAGGAGAGCAGGTGCAATACTTTAAGCATATGATATAAGATTTTTTAGCGAGGAAATGGAGGAGTATCAGGTGTGTGAATAATTGTTCACAGATCTGTTTAAACACATCTACCAACAGAAAAGAATAGTAAAATATTGGCTTAAAAAAGACAACTCACAAAATACTTGTAAGACTCAATAACAGGTCATGAAATGAGATGGGGATTACACCAAGAACTTTGCATCCCATTTTACGGTTTATTGCTTTTAATACCAGCAAATCAATATATTCTCATTTTTGAAAAAGCTTGTAAATGATTATGTAACTTGTCCAAGGTCACACAGCCAGAAAATGGCAGGACAATAAATGAAATCCAGGGCTCTTCTTGTCAGAGTCCTGGGAACCAGAGCAATTACATTTCAAATAAGAGCAGGGTTAAATGAGGCTGAAACCTACTGGGCTGCATTCCCAAGTGGTCAAGGCATTTTAAGTCACAGAATCAGATAGGAGGTCAACACAAAATACAAGTCATGAAGACCTTGCTCATAAAACAGGTTGCAGGAAAGGAGCCAGCCAAAACCCACAAAAACCAAAATGGTGACAAGAGTGGCCTCTGGTTATCCTCACTGCTACCCTCCCACCAGCGCCATGACGGTTTATAGATGCCATGGCAATATAAGGAAGTTACACTATATGGTATAAAAAGGGGAGGCATAAAAAATCCCTCCCCTTGTTTAGCATATCATCAAGAAATAACCATAAAAATGGGCAACCAGCAGCCCTCGGGACTGCTCTGTCTACGGAGTAGCAATTCTATTATTCTTTTACTTTCTTAATAAACTGGCTTTCACTTGCACTGTGGACTCACCCTAAATTCTTTCTTGCACAAGATTCAAGAACCCTGTCTTGGGGTCTGGACTAGGACCCTTTCCTGTAACATTCTGACTCCAAAAATCCAGGCTCTGATATAAATACAGGATAAAAACAAACAAACAAACGACGATTAGGTTACAACTAATGTTATACTAATACTGTATGTAATAATGTTTTTAACTATTAAAAAGTATAAAGCTATGGACAAAGTGCTATGACATATATTATCCCTTTTCATCTCTACTAATACCCTCAGGCATACAGAGAAAATATCTTTACTCCTGTAGAGGGGTGATTTTTATCAGAAATAGAATATATTGCATTGGAAATAGGAAAGGGAAGTTGGTAGAAATAAAATGAATTAGTTGGTTAATTTATTTTTAAAAATTACATAGAGCAAGGAGACCTCATAAAGAAACACACCATGAAGAGAGGGAGAGGACAGAAACCGGAAGAGTCTGCATTCCTGAGATGACAAAATTGAGGCAAGTCAAGATTATAATTGAACTCTGAATAATGGAGGTGAGGTCTTTGCAAGGACACACTACTCTCATCACACTGAAATAAACCCCACTGTATGAAGATAGCATTATAAAAATGAAGGGCTAATGTAAATGAAGTAGAAATGTGTAAAGGCAAAGCAACACAATGTGCATTCTAGCTCCACTCTGGGAACAGTCCTGAGGAGGAGATCGGGAGATGGTTATGCCATTGATGTGACACAATATTACAAGGGGAAAAATTAGTAACATGGGCGTACCACAAAACTTAAGCTGGGCCTCAAACCTCAGAAATTTTGGAGGCAATAGGTTAATATCGGAGCTGTTTTTACTCATGGTCAGGACAAACAATAACCTTAATTTCTTGTCAGTGTCAATGGCGTGACTGACAAGAAATTAACCCTATTGATGCAGAGAAAGAAACCATAGAAAAAACTCACCCTTACGACCATAGATCAAGAAACTGAGGCACAAGACTCCCTGATTTATCAACAAACATGCAGTTAGAAGACCTAGCATTAGAGTTTTCATTATTAGTAAATCCATGATTTGCTTCTTTCTAGCTATGAAAGAAAGTTTGAAAATCATTTGTAGTTGTCCAAGGCATTCAGTTTATTAATTTCTACCAATAAAAAAGGAAAAGCTTGGGCATGGTGGCTCACACCTGTAATCCTAGTACTCTGGAAGGCTGAGGTGAAAGGGTTTGAGACCAACCTGAGCAACATCTGGGCAAGCTGCGCAAGACTCCCATCTCTACAATAATTTTTTTTAAAAAATAGCCAGACATGGTGGCACACACACGTGGTTCTAGCTATTTGGGAAGCTGACCAGGAGGACTGCTTGAGTGTACGAGGTTGAGGCTGCAGTGGGTTGTGATTATGTCACTGCACTCCAGCCTGGGCAATGGAGCAAGATCTTGACTCAAAAGATAAAGGAAAGAAAGAAAGATACTTTCAAGGTTGCTTTAAAGCTAGATAAGTCAGTGCAGAATATGTACCCCTAAATGCCTTGTGTGCATACTATCTATTTTGGAACTGACTTGGGGTTCGATGAGCACTGCAGGTACAAATCAGTGTGACAATCGGGGGGAAGAGTGTGCCCAAAACATGCAAAAATTCAGAATATCCAAGAACTGGGGGCTTCAGCAAATGCATGATGGAAAGCAAAAAGCCTAATGGAGCAAAAGATTCATGACGTTGAACAGAAAAGGGGTAAGAAATCATTGAATGAACCAGTGGGAGTTGCTTCACTTAAGTGATAGGGGAAAGAGTCAAAACTCAAAGTAGACTAAAGAGATGCAAGTATAGACCCTGGTTTCAGTTATTCAATTCTTCTGTTTCCTAAACCTATTTGACATGTAACTCTTCAAATCACCAGGTTCTTCAAAAAACAAGCAAACAAAACAAAACTAGTATTCATGAAGAAGCCAAATCTGGAGGATGAGTTTTCCAGATTAAACAGTGAAAATTGTTGTAGAGTAAAAAGATATCATCTGTAAAGAGATGTTTTTACTAGACAGCCTCTTTCTAGCTACCTATTAAGGAATGACTAGAATATATATTAACAGCAAGACATTGGAAATTATCTTTTCACCTGAGAAAATGTTACGGGATTCTAAAAGTATCTGGTTTCTATTTATTTATTTTTATTTTTATTTATTTATTGAGACAGGGTCTTGCTCTGGGTAGTTCATTTAAAAACTGATATCTACAAAAACAGATCCTATATTTTAATTCTTATCAATCTAGATTTAGGATTTGGCTGGTTGCTCCCCAAGAGCTACTGAGCTAGGCTCAATGGCAGCTACAGTGCCCAACAGAAGCAGTGATGCCTGGTGCAGATAGCAGATTGCTGACAAGGGTCTCCTGTGGTAATTGACCTGTCTTGTTGGTGAGGACATGGACACCATCTAGGGACTCTCAGAAATCCCTGAAGTGACTTTGCAAGGGATATAGAGTCCCACATGAACTTGTCTATGGTGTTTTACAAACCAATAACATAGTGTTCATAAACCAAAGTCACTTGGAGGTAAATAGCTGCTATAGTAGATTGTAAGCTTAAGAACTGTTTTATATAACATACAATTCCAATGTGCTTATTCACTATTCAAAAACATTAATATCCACAGCAGATATACCGAGCCTAGTATCTCACAAATCAGTCTATAACAAGGTTTTTAGTCTTGCAAAGGAATCATATGAATACAAGGGTACCCAAGTAAAAATTATCTTTTTACTGCAGCCAGAAATTCAACCCTTGAGAATTAGTTCTTTGCCTTAAAGTTTAAATAATTTAAAAATCTTCACAGGCTTAAACACAAACAACCACATGAGGCCCAAAAAGAAGAGCCTTTTTTTTTTCTAAATGGTGACTCAGTCTGACTTTTGTGATTAATTAAGCGCAAATTTCACCAAGCAGATCACACTTATGCTTTTAAGTCTGGGCTGTGCAAAGAGACTATTTTTGCAAACCATTGCTCCTATCATGACAATAAGAACTTCAATACAGAGTGAGTTTTGTAGTTACTATGATTTTAAGTCTTAGGCCATCCCCACCTAAATTGGCTTACTGAAATAATGACGGAAAATTATAGGAATGGTTGAACATACCATTTGACCACATTTCCACTGACATACAAATAAGCTAATATCTACATCTAAAACACACAAGATTTCTCTTTTCCTTCTTTGTCCCCCCCATTTTTTCCTTCAGTCTTCCCTCCTTCATATCCTCTTCATCACCACCAAAAAAAAAAAAAAAAAAAAAATGCATCAGTAGAGGGTTCATTACTAAGTTCAGAGCAACAGTACCCAGATTATCAACCCACTCACAAAGGTTAAACTCTAGCAGCTAGGAAGGGGAAAAAATGACACTTGGCCTTCTGTTTCTGTAGCATTCATGCCCCTAGTGTTCTCTGGATAGGAATGCCCAAGTTATTTCCTTGCTAAAACAGCATGAATGTCTACAGATCATTAATCTTTGAGAAATGGTTGACATTTCATGTCCTCCAGCCGTAGGTATCCAGCAAGAATTATTTAAATCCATCCAATTTTTTAAACTGCACCTGCAACATGGTAGGCATTGTTAAGTTCTAGTTAAAGACATTGATGAACAGGACATAAGGATCCCTGTTCTGAAGAAACTTACACCCTGACCATGACAAAAGGGTCTACTCTAAAATATTTGTAATGTTGATTGGCATAATGTAATACTTACCTTCACTTGTTCATGTCAATAAAGGAAAATAAAAGATCTCAGGACCCCCAAACGCCTCATGCAAAAGGGAAGGTGAAGCTTGGAAGCTGAGTCAGGCAACATTTTCTTCCAAATGGACAGGTGTTAGGAGCATTATGCATTAGCCAGATCCCTAGGGAACATTACAAGACATCAGGCATCTAGAAAGGGCTGTCCCATGACTCATTCATAGCAGTTGTAACTACAGGTCTGCAAAGGTAAGTCTAGCCCCTAACACTAAAGTCTGTTGGGTTCCAGACTGATGATGTTGATTACAAGATTTTCTTCTCAGGTGCAGAACGAAGACAAGAGGCAATCAGTGATTCCTCTAACTACCAGAGAAGCCTGTATAATTGATTCTTCCTTTACTCCCTTTTTATCTTCCAACACATACCTTATCTTATGTAAAATGTAGAGGTACTGGTCAGGAGCTAAAGTCTCACGGGACTGTAACAATTTGCCCTGCAACCTACTGACACTTCTTCCTTCATGCCCTCCTCCTCTTTAAGGAAATGTATAAATACTAAACCTCCCAAAAACTTCTTCAGAAAAATGGCCATAGGTGCATCTATGAAATGCCTTTTGCCCAGACAAACCCTAAAGCTGGCTTAACAAACCTTGATTGAGTGAGACATTTTTCCTCAGTTAATGATACTTCTGTATCTTTAGTCTATATCCACTTATAGTCTGTAACTTAGGCTTGAAGATTTTCAAAATCCGGAACTTTTAGTTTTCCTTCCCTAAAATCAGAGTCTTGGTCTTTTAGAAGTAAGGAAAATTAATGGTTGGGAGGTAGAAAGAAGAGTACGCATTTGTTGGTGACCCCATCCCTGTTTCCAATAAGTATGCCTGAGACCTAAGGGTCAAAGGCAACCATTCCTACCAGCTTCCCTATTCACATGTTTCAGGTGCACATGTTAAATACTGTGTTCTCATGTTCAGATGTCTGTTCTTCAGCAAGCTCCTTTCTTCACCGCATGCAGAACTTGCCTAGGAAACCAGCATTTCTAGACTCCTTTTTCTTTCTAATGAGCTTCGGAATTGTAAAATCTTCTCAAGAAGGTTTTCAGGCCAGCTTATACCTGGAAGAGCCTATGGATCTGCTTGAAGCCTCCGTAAGCTCCTGGACTCGTAAATTTCAAAAAAAAAAAAAAAAAAAAAAAAAAAAATCAGCTTTTGAGTTGATTTCCCTTTGGGTCTGATGAAGATTCTCACCTTCACCAGACTCTACCTGGGCTCCTCTGAGTCCTCTTCTCAGTTAGGCCTCCACCCTGGTCTATAAAGTCTTAAACAAACTAACATAGTTTCCAACAGCTCAAGTCCATATCCTCAAGGTGCTGTTCACTCACTTTAAAGTGCCTGCCTGAGAAAACTCAAGGCTGTCAAATGAATCTGCTGTTTGTTCCCACCATCACCTGAAGTTAAGGTCCCTGTCTCCCAGTCTGTGTGGGAAGGTGGGCGCCTAGCTTGCATAAGCAGCAGTCAAAAGACCCACATGGTTTCACACAAACCAACTCTTCTCTCCCACTTTTTGGAATTTTTCACTTTCCTAACTGAATCCCTTTTTTCTCCTCTGCCTAGTTCCTTCTTTTTTCCTTAAAATTCCCAGTCACTTCTGTACACCTCTGTAAAGTTGAATTTAGTTCACACTGGACTCTTTTCCCTATTGAAATAGTTGTCACTGATTAAAATCTGTCCTTACCACTTTAACTAGTGTCCAGTTTTGTTTATCTTTGCCAGGATCAAGAAGGAATATAATTCAAGATGATACCATCAAGGAGGAGTGAATTAGTTCAGGATAGAACAGACTGCTGTGACAGAAATAACCCTCCAAATCTTAGTGATGTAACTACTTAAAGGTGTATTTCTCACACATGTAAAGTCTGAAGCTGTCCTCCAGACTATCACACTCCTGTGACTTTGTTCTTTCAACAGAACTTTGTTTTCTCTATTCGGGAAGAGATTGGAGGACTGTGCAGGGATTTACACTGCCTTCCCCCGGAAGTGACAGCCACAACATCCAATCATATTTCCATGGCCAAAGCATGTCCTATGGCTCCACCTAACCACAAATTGGCTGAGAGGTGGAATCTACAATATGTCCAAGAATGAAAATGGAGACTTCATTCAAGGATCTATAAAATGAGTGAGGATGGGCAAGATAGTGAGGATGGCTCAAATCTAAAGAATCATTTCCTCCCTATTTCCACCTTTATGACCTGTGACCTAGACAGGTCCTAGGTCTTTGACGTAAAGACATTCTCTGCCTTTGCAAAAATGTTACTACCTCATCCCAGACCCTTTTCACCACCACCCGCAAACAACTGATCTGTGCTGCAATTGAGATTAGGATAACCCATTAATATGGTTAGGATTTGTGTCCCTGCCCAAATCTCATGTCAAATTGTAACCCCCAGTATTGGAGGAGGGGCCTGGTGGGAGGTGACTGGATCATGGGGGCGGACTTCCCCCTTGCTGTTCCTGTGATAGTGAGTGAGTTCTCATAAGATATGGCAGACTAAAAGTGTGCAGCACCTCCTCCTTTGCTGTCTTCCTCCTGCTCTGGCCACGTAAGATGTGCCTCCTTCTTCACCTTCTGCCATGATTGTAAGTTTCTTGAGGCCTCCCCAGGCATGCTTCCTGTAGAGGCTGTGGAACTATGAGCCAATTAAACCTATTTTCTTTATAAATTACCCAGTCCTAGGTAGTTCTTTATAGAAATGTGGGAATGGACTAACGCACTCATATCACAGAAAACACCCAGGTTGGCAGAAGGCAGTCATAAAGGCAGGGTTATAAGAATCAGGGAGAATTAAAAATGAGAATGTAGGTATTAATATAGATTTATTATCATGAAAAGATGTTTGCTACACATTTACAAGGGAGAAAAGTGTGTACTGGTACATATGGCATACGTATAGTATAATCCTGTGTGTGTATGTGTTTATGTATATGTATACATATATACACATTCTATGTAAATAGGAAGAAGTCTGAAAGAGTATTCCAACATGTGAACTGTATGGGCAAAGTAGCTTTTCCTTCACCCTCAGAAGGGTCACTGAAAAATCAACTCACGAAAAGGCAGATTAATACAAGAAAAGACTTTACAAATTTATTACTACCCTGCACACAAGGGGAGTCACAGAGTGACTACCCAATATCCCGGTGGGGATCAGAAGCTTACACACCATTTTGAGGTTACAGAAAGAATGGGGGTTTGGATTCTGGCAAAACAGATTATGGGAGGAGAAGAAGAGGAATTCTGTTGAAGGGCAATAAATGATTACTAGGGAAAATGGTTGGAAGGGGGAACAGAGATTAGCTTGTAAATAGCTCCATTTGCAAGTTAAATGATCCTTGGAGACAAACATAATCTTGTGAAAGGATCTGTTCATGTGTGATTACATTGTTTATCCTCTTTTCTGCAATAAGTAATGAGATAACAGGGAAGGAAATGGAACAATTGTTCTCCTCAGTAGGTCCTTTTTGTCTTTATGTAGATGGGGGAAATTCTCTTCCAGGACCTGTTGATCTCTATGGGTCTTTAATTCAAAATACCCATTATACCAGGGAGCCATATTTTGGGGTGAAATTTCCTATGCTCCTTCAGAAATGAATTTCCTGTATTCCTTCCAACTTATTAGACATGGTGATTTCTCATAGTAGAATTGATACTGGTGGGTTGAGGGGGAGCCCCGAAATGCCTGTGAGACCTCGTCCCCAGGTCCCCAAACGCTGGTGGGACCACAACATCATTGTGAGGGAATTCAAGGATGAGTCAGAAAATAGTGAAAGTACAGAGATTTATTGCAAAGGGAAAAGTACACATTCAGGGAAGGGGAATACAGGCATACTGGAGAGGGTCATGCAGTGGGGCTTGGGGTCTCTACCTCTATGGGTTTCTTTAAACAAGGGGTAGAATATTCATAAAAATTTCTGGAAAAAAGGTGGAGATTTCTTAGAACTGTGGTGTCACCTATTTCTATACCAAATATGAGTGGTCATGGAACTGCCACAGCTCTGATGGGTGTGTGATTTAGTGTGTTAATGAGCATATAATGAGGCCCTAGGCGAAACCTAGATCAAATCCAATGCCCTGTTAGGCCCAGTCAGTCTTAGCCAGCTTAGTCCATACCCTGGTTTTTGGGATCCTACCAGCCCATAGCCTCTAGTCATGTAAAACTACTCCCTGGAATTTGTATTCTCCTGGGACCACCCTGTATTATTCCTGTCTTGTCTCAGAATCATATGTGCTTTTCTTTTACAGTTCTTGTTTGTATTTTCTAATTATTATAAGTATGGATTATGGCACAAAAAATTAATCATGGGTATCATAGGAGACCCCCTTCCCTCAGTGTAGTCAGCAAGGGACAGGAACCTCCACACTGCAATGCACAGGTGTGGGAAGGATGGATTGGGTGGTGCCTTGGCAGCAATGACAGTCAAGATCAGCATCATACTGAGCCATATTGGATGCAAAAGGCAAATCAATAATACTGATCTTGAACACAGTGAGACCCTGTCCCTAAATAAAATTTTGCTATTTTATTTATGTTAAAGAAAAGATATTTTAATGATCACTTGTTAAAGAATGTAAGGCAGACCTTATCCAAGGGGGTCATGGTGACAGGTATAGGGACCACTGCAATGAGGTGTTACAGTGGCGGACAGAGACTGGGCTCAGCTCAACTCCAACAAAGGTAAGTGGGGATTTATAACAGAGGAGCAGGGCCAGGGGATTAAAAAGTTGCTAAGAGGAAACATCAAGAATCACACTGTTTCTGGCTAAACTGGCTTGGCAGGATTACTTCTGAAGGGAAGCTAGTAGAATAAGACATCTAAGGTGGTCATTATCAAGGGTGGGGCCTTTTCACAAAACTGGCTTAGCAAGACTCTTGCTTAAACTGGATGCTATAAGGATAGGAATGGAAGCCCAAGGTTGAACACAGCCAGAAAGGACGCTGAGGAGCCCGACTGAAGTTTTGGTCAAGGGAGAGAGTCTTGAAAATTCATCATGAATTTTTGCATTAATTTGGATTTTTTGTTTGTTTGTTTTTTGAAACAGAGTCTTACTCTTGTCACAACGCTGGAGTGCAGTGGCTCAATCTCAGCTCACTGCAATCTTCACCTCAGCATTTTGAGTAGCTGGGATTATAGGAGCCTGCCACCTTGCCCAGCTAATTTTTGTATTTTTAGTAGAGATGGGGTTTCACCATGTTGGGCAGGATGATCTCAATCTCCTGATCTTGTGATCCACCCGCCTCAGCCTCCCAAAGTGCTGGGATTACAGGTGTGAGCCACCACACCTGGTCATTAATTTGAATTTTAAACTATTCCATTAAAATATTACATATTTTGACTACTGAGGCTTTTTGGCACATCCTTTAGATTTGGTTGCCAAGACAAGAACCTCTCTAGCCTCACCACAGTGGTGCCTTGGACCTCTTCTGGGAGGGGAAGGGAGGTGTCTGAAACTGGTCAAGAAATCAGAGGGCTCTGAGAAATGACCCCACCAAGGAACACACAAGCCAGGCATAACAATGATTATAATGTGATGCTGGGAGACCAGGAGACAATGTTGGAAAACTCTGATTTAAACAGTTGTGTGAAAGGTAAGTTTTGAAGCCCGAAATACATAGCTACACTGAAATTTAGAAGGGGAATAAAATGACATCTTCACTTTAAGATGTAAAATGTATTCTTGGATGAATTAGGTGGTGTCAACAGCGTTTGAAAGATACAAGTAGATGATGCTAGCAAAGTTGATAATAAGCTGTTAAATAAAAATAAAACATCACATACAATACAGGATGAGCTTAATTTTTTTTTTTTTTTAAAAAAAGGTATTTATTTTAGGATTGCAATGATACACCTAAAAATGTGACTGGTGATTATCTCTGAGCGGTAACATTCTAGGAGATTTTAATTTCTTCTGATATCTGAAATGCCTATTGTCCTCTCTACTCAGAACACAATCCTTTTTCTACTTTTCTGTGCAACACAGCACCTTTTCTTTATGGGTAACCCACACTGAGCTTTGTGTGGTTGGACTCTTTTCATCACTGAGTGATGAGAAGGACATGTGACCTAGGCCAAGCCAGAAGCCTTTGGTAAACCTCTGGCCGCAGTTCAGGACTGGAGCTTGGTCCATTAGCATATTCCCTGGAAACAGCAAGAAAAGATCTTCCCTTCTGTCTGGGATTAAGGATATATCACTGAATATGCCACCCAAAAATACGCCACTTCGATGTACTGACTATTGTGAACTGAAGCCAATTGAAAAGAAACAGATATAATAAAAGCTTTCTGCTCTCCCCCATTTGCCTAAAAGCAGGATATATGTTTGTAAAAATGTCCCCTGCCCCCAACAGAAAGGATCAGCCTGGAGATGGCACCAGAGGCCTTTGTATAACAAACCTTACTAACTAACCCTTATCTTCCATTCATTTCTCCATATATTTCCACAACCTGCTGTCCTAGAAACTCAAAGTCTTTTTCCTTTGTTTTTTCACTTCTCTCAAAATGTACTGTTCTTTTGTTAAGATCCTATACAGGCCAAAGCCACCACTTTGAATTACTTATCACTGAGCACTTACATCCGTATGCATTATGAATATGTTAATAGAACTCTGTTTGTGTTTCTTGTGCTAATATCTTAGTCAGCCTAATTTATAGGGCCCCAGCCAGAGAACCTAGAAAGATAGAGGGAAAAAGGCTTTTTCACTCCCCTGCAGGGATCATAAACCACTCTTAACTTGGGGCTTCCAATGTGACTCATTACTGTTGTTTTGCCACCTCACTGAGACAGACCTTTGACACAAAGCCAAGACACAAGAAAGCAGAAATCAAATGGAGGTGGAGGGGGAAATTTTCTCAATAAATATTCTTTCTAGAGATAAGGTTATCATTAGATCTAGCATTGCCATGTTGGGTCAAAGAAAATGATATTCTTAAAAATGACAATTTGGCATGCTGAGTGCTTTGAATTAAAGTAAGTTGAAAAGTTTCAGAAATCAACTTCAGGACCAAGTAATTTCTCTGATCTTCCGCTTTCCCCTTGTCTCTCGAATCCTCTTTCACCCTCCCCGAAGCACATGATGAAGTGTCTTTGGAATTCCCTTCTCTAAGAAAACTTTCCAACAGAAATGTAATTTTCTTAATACCCTTCCCCAAGAATCTCATCAATTAACCACAAAAGATGAACCTCCAGAGAAGAGAAGAGACTGGGAGTCATCACCATACCCAGACACTGTTTGCATTTATTCTTTTGAGGACCACTCTGAGTGATTACCTAAGAGGCTTTATCTGCATAATAAGACAAACTTTGTTGACAGTGAAGTTCCTCTCCTCGGTTTCCTACCACATTCCTCAGAACTTACAGGAATTTTGTCCCAGGCCATTGTTTTTTGGGCTCAGTCTTTTCCCCTGAATCATTTACTCCCACAACCCCATCTTTTCTTCTCCTGTGAAGGGTATATGAACATCTGAACCTCATTGAGTTATCAGATAATCACTCTTCTGCAATGCCCCTGAATTTTATATGTCCTTTTCTCCTATTTGATTTTGTCAGTTCATTTTCGTTAAACCTTCAGAGGACAAAGAAAAAGGGTTTCTCTTTCTAACCCTACAAACATTAGATCCAGATTTGCCTAGAACTTCACTAATCTCTTGACTTTTTACTTAGGTAAGCAAAAAAAAATTCCTGTGTTTATATTAGTTGGGATGGGTTTTCATCACCTGATAGCAAAATATTCCTGAATAATACATCTTTTTGTACGTTTTTATTTCCCAAAATTATAAATATATATTGTTTTAGTAATTAAATTAGAATAGCTATTCTTAAGATAATTACATAGGTAGATCTAAGTTCTGGTTAGAGTAGTACTATTAAGGTTTTGTAGGCTGGGCACGGTGGCTCATGCCTGTAATCCCAGCACTCTGGGAGGCCGAGAAGGTTGATCAACTGAGGTCAGAAGTTCAAGGCCAGCCTGGCCAACGTGGTGAAACCCTGTCTCTACTAAAAATACAAAATTTAGCCTGGCATGGTGGCTTGAGCCTGTAATTTCAGCTACTTGGAAGGCTGAGAGAGAAGAATTGCTTGAAACTGGGAGGCAGAGGTTGCAGTGAGCTCAGACCACATCATTGCATTCCAGCCTGGGTGACGGGAGTGAAACTCCATCTCAATCAATCATCAATCAATCAAGTATTCTAACTAGCCTGCTGCATCTTTTCTTATTTTCAGTTATGTAGCATCCTGTTAGGATATCTTTTAGAAATGCTTCAAAAGCATCAGAAGAATAAGCCAAAATTTTTATTAGGTATCATAGATGCCAACTTCAGAGCTCATCCAGAAAGATTATTATAAAGCCAAGAATAATGCCTGACTCTCAACTTCTTCTCAAATTAAATAAGAAATAAAGCAGATTAAATCAATTTAAAGAGCTGATCTCAATATTATTCCAAGTCTGCTCTTTAATCCATAGGAAACAACATTAGAAAAAAACTTGCAAAAAGTCTACATGGATGTTTGCAAAATACGATACGACTTTAAAATCAGCAGGTCTAGGTGGCACATATCCCAAGATAGCAAGAAGACTAGCAACTGGGACCTTGTAATTTATTTCAAACAGTCACATTAAAAGTTACAAGTTGCACAAAGTAAAGAGGTTTAATTTTCTTCGAAGGAAGGAGTCTATCTCATAAATCCATATTAAAAGAGAAAAATCTCCAAGCATCTCTAAAATGGTGATGTTTTAAAACATAATTAAATTAACAATTTATTGAGGGAGAACAAATTTGTGGCCCTTCTATATTAACAGCCCGTTGATCTGTTTCAAAAGCAATTTGCTGATATGTACTAATATCTTTAAAAATATGCATTTCCTTTTGAACTGGTAATTTCGTTTATGGGACTTTATCCTTGGGAAATAAGCTGAATTTGAAATAAAACTTTAAGTACAAAAGCACTCATTTTCCTAAACAAGTGGAATTAATCTAGTTGTCTTAACAAGAGAAGCAAGCAGGCTGTTTGGGGAATTGTTGTTTCTATCAAAGTCGAAATTAACCTAATAACGCATGGGTCAACTCCCAATGATCTGCTGTTTTGAAAAGAACACTCAACATCATAATTCTAATCGTCAATAATTCAAGAAATTAATCACTTGTGGCAATCAAATGAATTTGATGTAGCATATGCCTTCCTATTGTGTTCCTAAAATAAGCTTTCTTCCTAATATATGTAAACATATCCCGGGAGTATGGCACTGAACAAGATGGTAAAAAAAAAATTCAGCCAGGATTCAACACTTTCCCAGACATCATTAACACGTGGATAACTTGTAAGCATGGCTTTTGAAAGTTCATGTTCCATTATTTCACGGAAAACTAAAACAAAGTTTTATTTATTCATGCTGGGGGCTACAACTGAATCGAGACTCCTCGAAGTTAAGATCCTATAGTGCTTTTAATCCAGGTTGTTTGTTCGGTTGGCTGATTAGTTGTTTAGTTTCCATTTGTTTATTTGGGGTTTTGATTTTGCATTTTACTTCAGACTAACCAGTAAGAGGGAGAGAAAAAGTAATATTTTGAAGGTTTGAAAGTGGACAAAATAGGACAGAACTTCTTTTCCTGTCTGATGAAACCTGCCAAATGATACTGCTAAAGGGTAATCATACAGGAGAAAAAAATTAAAAAGCAGAAAGAATGTAAGTAATTATCACTGTAAAGGTTAGGCAGAAATCAAGCCTAAATATCTACTCTGAAGAACTTCCACTTCTAAAGTTTATCCGATATTTCTTTTCAACAGCTAAAGTGCCACCTAGTGCCAAGCAAGAGAAGCAAGTCAGGTCTCAGGTTTAGAGCCACATGAATCGTTTCTTCATTGACTTTTTATCCTCCTGTCAACGGGTAGTTAAAATGGACCTTCTTGGGCATCTCTCATCTAAGAAAAATTAACAGAAAGTTGTAAGTGGCGCTGTTCAAGTCATCAGCACTGACAACATTAAGACTCATGGAAAAACTTAACTCTTTCTTAACAATAAGACAATGAACATTGGGGATTTACTTGTACATTTTAACAGTAAATAAAAATTATTAATATAAAGGTTAATAAGTGTCCCTCAATACAAAATTAATTAAATAAATTATGACATATCCTTTCAACAAAGCTCTGTGTAAGTCAAAAACTAATATGTTTAATGATATGGAAAAAACATTTATGATATACTGCTAAGTGAAAAAAAATAAGTTACAAACAGCATATACAGAATGTCTCATTTTGTGAAAAAATTTAGAAATGGGTATACTTGTAGATAAATCCCCAGAAATTAACAGGAACAGTGTTTCCCAGTAGCAATAGGATTAAGGGTAATTTTTTTTCTTTTTCTTTTTGTGTAAATATGTATCACTTTTGCAATAAATAAATAAAAGAAAGCATGACTGGGTTTTGCTAAAACAAGGAGTGAAATTATTCATAATTAGGTAGGAAGAAAATATTTCTAAATATCAAATTTATAAATGATGTTACTTTTTTGCTTATATACTTAATGCCTCACTAAAACACTGCCCCCTCCCTTCCCTGTGCAGCAAATTCTGAAGTAAAGCTATCAACTCAAATGTCTTAGGGTTCTAGAACATATTGAAATTGGGTGAATCAAATAACAGTAGAAGCAGTGAAGGCTGTGGGGATCTGAGAAGAACACACCTGGCACCAAGCATTTAAATTCCAATGCTTAATGTCCTCTCTGCAGCTATCCAAATGCTTTGAAAGGACTTGTCTTAAACACGCTAGACTGAGACCTCCCTAAAACAAGGATTGTATTTAATTCATTATTGCCATGGTGCTTCACACCAAACCTTAGAGGTCAGAACGTGGGGCTGAATAAGTGTTCTGTCAAATGTTTATCCTGCTGTACTCATTCTGTTTAGATATCCTGGACATCAGGGTCAATGGCCTGCCTGGACACTTCTATCAGTTGACAGCATAGCCAGGACCTGGCCAAGGTCCTGAACTCACAACTCAACAGACTCAGATGCAAAGTCTGGCCCTGACCCTTTCTAGGATCTTCAACAAATTTCTTAACTCTTGAGGCCTTAGTTTTCACATCTATGCAAGACAATAATTGTAATACTGATTGTGGCTGTACTGAGAATCAAACTAAATTATACTTGAAAATACCTGGATATAGCAGAATCTCAGGAAATGTTATTTATCACTGTGTAGTTATGCTACCTGGAGTTGGTGTTGTGCCTTGCATTGTAACTCAGAGTCAACAGATCTTAAGAAATTGCTAGTTGAAAGCTGAGCCTACATCCTATACCCATTGTCTTCCCCACTCTTCCACCAGCTTCCTTCGTGAGTTGACCAGTCTCCCTCACTTCTTGCCTCATCACTTCACACAGAATAGAGCCCACCATATCAAGCTCTTAACTTTTCTGTAGAAAAAGTTTGCCCATTGGTTGACTATCAATCAATAAATACTATAGCAATTGTTCCTATACTATTCCCTACACAGGGGGAGCTTTCTGAACCTATTACACATGCTGTGCCTCCTCAAAGCTGCAGAATTTTACATTGTTTTTCCCTCCAGGCTTCAGGCTTCATAAATTCGCTCCAATAAATGTCATTTGAGGCCAGTCCCTTCAAATTCTCTTATTTTATATTGCCAGGCCTGTAGGCTACACTCTGTGATGTGCCTTTAAGAAAGCTTTACTTTAGGGATTTCATAAGTATCATGGGTATGGACCCACTACTACTTATAGAAAAGGCAGTCCCTGTTTCTAACTCAGCTGGTGCTATTCAGTATTATTATATCAGTTTCCCTCTTTGCTGATGGGTACAGCCAGTAATGTGTTAATTAATCAGAAATTAATCCAAATATATGAGTTAATTTTTCAGGGAAAATTCTAGAAATACTCCAGGGTTAAATTTAATTATGGGCATATGATGAGCAAAATTTCCAAAAATATTTAATGCTTTAAATCTAAAGCTCCAAAAGCCAATATATAAGTATTATATAATGGATTAAATTACATACCATTAATGTTGCTGCAAAGAGCTGGCCATAGCAAAAATTAACTAACATTCCATTTACTTTCCTTTAAAAAGAAGAAGAATTGAAAAGTCAAAATAATGGTTAAAGGGAAAAGTAAACTCAAATATATAAAGTAATTATAAGAGAAAAACTTGTTGCTTTCAAGGACTTCAAATACTAAAACCAGAACAATTATATCATATGAAATTGGAATACATGTTTATAAAACCATTATCAATAATATTTGAGAAACCAAGACAAACTTTTTTACATCAAAGAATTAAAGATTGGCAAATATCTTTAGTTTCAAAAAGTAGTAACTACAGATTGATGAACTTGATATTAATAACCAGCAACATTTAGAACAGGTTATCAAAGATACGATTATGAACATGTTTAAAACAATCACTAGTAGTAACCACATGTTCTGTGAAAATAGGCTGTAATAACTACTATATGTATATTTTCTTTGGGGTAAGGACATCAGCTAGCTGTAGAATCAGGATTTCTATGTTCATGTACCCATGGGCAGTCACTTGACCTGGGACTAAATATTACAAAGTCACTACTAGCTGTCTGTCTGGAAGGGAAACATATTGGAAAACAGTCAAACAAAAACTGATCGGTTTTGTTGTTGAAAACTTATCAGAGTCTTTAGTAAGTTCATGCCCATTGCAAGTTCCTGATAGTGGGTCACTATGTGCAGTGTTTTTCAACTTGATTGCCTGAAGAATAATTTTTATTTTCGGAGCATCTTACAGGACGAGGCTTCTGAAGAACTCTCAGAAATACTATGCTGAAAGCCCTCTCAGCTCTAGCATTTTATACCTATCGATGGCTATTTATAAACTATTAAAATCAATACAGTTATTGTTACAATCGAATTCTACAGTTTAGAAATGTTGTGTCAAAGTTTTACACAAATAAGAACCAAAATACATCATGCTTTAGAACTCTGGAACTTATAGATTAAGTAACTCAAAATCCAATTTCAAACTAAATTTTAAGGCAACTGTAACTTCAGTTAAGCTTATTTCCCTACTGATTTTTGTTCCAGGAGCTATTAAAGTATATATTTTGATAGACTATAATTCGTTCAATTTAAATTGCATGTTAATTCATTTATTAATGAAGCAGGAGGATGCGGTGGGGAATGGAAAGAGATCAGCCCATTTCAGTTAGCTAAACTTGCATCCTTAATTAGAGAATTTTAAAAACCTTTTAGCTTTCTCTCATATTTGAAAGGAACACTGAGATATGTTCCAGAGACAGCACAAAAGGAATAGAAAACAGAAAACATTGTTCTGTAAGTATAAACATCCTCCAATAAGCATTTAAATAACTAATATGTACTTCAAAGCTTATTAGCAAAATACAAAATAGCATTGATCAAGTTCTCCTCCTAAGGCCAACTAACATTTACAATCTCTATGTACATATATAGATTCTGCAAATGTCAATTCATCTGCTTTTATTTTAAATTGCTCTCTCTCCCACATCTTTCTTCCAGTTCCCCTGACTCTGACCAAGATTTCCAGAGAAGTCTGAAGCTCCTTGAAGCCCTTGGTTTCTTCAGTTTCATTTACTCTGAGAAGGTAACCTCTCCACCCTAACCCTCTACATCTGCATTTACCCAGCATTTCAAAAATACTTTCTTCTTGGCCAATTTATAATCATCTTCCTATAAATACTAATTTCACATATGCTTTGTATAGAACTTTAGAGGTTTCTGTCCTACTTTTCAATCCAATACTCACAATAACCCAGCAAAAAGACAGGGAGAATGCTGTTACTAACCACACAGACAAGTAAGGACACTAAGGCAGGGAAAGCTCAGAGGTCCTTTACAGGGATGAATTAGGACTCTGCTCTCTAGTCATCCTCCTGATGCCTCCTACTCCCTGCCCAGGCCCCGCACACAGTCCCACAATAAAGCTGTGGTAACAAATTGCAAACTGCAGGCTTTCCTTATAATCTTTTCTCACTGTTTATTAGAGGGATGACATTGGGCAAGTTACTTAACTTCTGAACATCTCAATTTTCAAAATTGTAAAAGAGGCACCCTGGTACCTGCTTTATAAAAAAATAAGAATTAAATTGGTTAGTTCATCTAACCAGTGCATCTAACCATGGGTTTTAGGGATTAATTTTATGTGAATAACTGAATAAATTAAAGATTGTATTAGTTAATTCATTTACTCATCCAATAAATATATGTTTTCATTGATACATAATAATTGTAAGTATTATTTCTGGGTTTCATGTGACATGTTGATAGATGTGTCAAATAATTATCAAATCAGAGTAATTGGGGTATTCATCACCTCAAGCATTGAAATTACTTTGTCTTGGGAATATTCCAACTCTTCTAGCTACTTTGAAATATACAATAAATTACTGTTAGCTATAGTCACTCGACTATGCTATTGAACACTAGAAATTTCTTTGAGCTGACTATATTTTTGTACTCATTAACCAAATTCTCTTCACCCCCTCACTCCTCCTAACCTTCCCAGACACTGGTAACCCTCATTCTACTCTCTACCTTCATGGGATTAACTTTTTTTAACTTTCAACTGTTTTTACTCACATGTGGGAGCTAAAAAAGCTCCCACATGTGAGTAAAAATATACAATATGTGTCTGTCTGTGCCTGGCAATTTCATTTAACAAAATATCCTCCAGTTCCATCAATTTTGCTCTAAACAGCAAAATTTAATTATTTTTTATCAGTGAATAACATTCTATTGCATACATATACCATATTTTCTTTATTCATTTATCCATTGATGGACACTTAGGTTGATTCTATGTCTTGGCTATTGTGAATAGTGATGTAATAAAGATGAGATTGTAGATATCGTTTCAAATATGCTGATTTCTTTTCTTTTGGATATATATCAAGCAGTTAGATTGCTCAATCATATGGTAGTTCTGTTTTTAGTTTTTTGAGGAACATCCATACTGCAACTAACAGTAGTTGTACTAATTTACATTCCCTCCAACAGTGTATAGGAATTCCCCTTTCACCATATCCTTGCCAACACTTCCTTTTTGTCTTTTTATAATAGTCATTCTTACTGGAGTAATTGCCTTGTGGTTTTGATTTGCATTTCCCTGATGAATAGTGACCACTCTTTCTTATACCTGTGGGTCGTTTTCTGTTTTGTTCTTTTTTGTTTTGTGTTATTTTGTTTTGAGACAGGGTCTTGCTCTTCATGTTGCAGTGCAGTGGCACAATCATAGCTCACGGCAGTCTCCAACTCCTAAGTTCAGTGGATCGTCCTGCCTCAGCCTCCTGAGAAGCTAAGAGTACAGGTGCATGCTACCACATCCAGCTAATTAAAATTTTTTTTTCTGTAGAGATGTGGTGTTGCTATGTTGTCCAGGCTACTCTCAAACTACTGGCTTCAAGCTATCCTTCTGCTTCAGTCTCCCAAAGTGCTGGGATTGCAGGTGTGAGCCACCGCAGCCAGCCCTTATTGCCGATTGGTATGTCTTCTTTTGAGAAATTTGTATTCAGATTATTTCTCATTTTCAATCAGATTAATTAATTTTTGGCGTTAAGTTGTTTGAGTTACCTATGTATCCTGGTTATTAATCCCTTGGCAGATGAATGGTTTGCATATGTTTTCTTCTATGCTGTTAGTTGTCTTCAATCTACTGATCATTTCCTGTGTGTTCAGAAGCTCTTTCGCTTGATGTAATTTCCTTTCTCGATTTTTGTTTTAGTTGCCAGTGCTTTAGAGGTTTGACTCCAAAAATATTTGCCCAGATCAACATCCTAAAGCATTTACCCAATGTTTTTCTAATAGTTTTGTAGTTTTCGGTCTTAGATTTAAGTATTTAATCCACATGAATTTGATTTTTGAATACGGCGAGAGATCTTGTTCAGGGGTCTAATTTCATTCTCCTGCATATAGTTACCCAGTTTTTCTAACACTATTCACTGAAGAAAGAACTGTCTTTCCCCCAATGTATGTTCTTGGTGACTTTGTCAAAAATGAGTTGGTGGTAAATGTGTGAATTTATCTTTTAGTTATCTATTCTTTTTTATTGGTCTACATATCTGTGCTTAAGCCGGTACTGTGAAGTATTGGTCATTATGGCTTTAGAATATATTTTGAAGTTATGTAGCACAGTGCTTCCAGTTTAATTCCTTTTACTCAGGATTGCTTTGGCTATTTGGAGCTTTGGTAGTTCCATACAAATTTTATAATTTTTTTTTCTATTTCTATAAATAATGTCATTCGTACTTTCATAGAGATTACATTGAATCTGTAGATTATTTTGGGTAGTATGGATATGTTAATATTAATTCTTCTAGTCCATGAGCATAGGATACATATTCATTTTCTTATGTCCTACTTGTCTTTTTTCATGAGTGTTTTATAATTTGATATGTAGACATCATTCATTCCTGTGGTTGAATTAATTCCTAGGTATTTAAATATTTGTGACTAGTATAAATGTGATTGCCTTTTTGAAATCTTTTTTTGATTGTTAGCTGTTGGCATATACAAATCATACTGATTTTTGTATTTTGATTTTTTATTCAGCAACTTTACTGAATTTGTTTGTTGGTTATAACAATTTTTAGTGGAGGCTTTAGGTTTTTCTAAATATAAAATTATGTTGTCTGCAAACAAGAATAATTTGACTTATTCCTTTTCAATTTTGATGCTCTTTATCTTTTTCTGTTCCCTAATTGTTCTGACTAGTTCCACTACTATGTCGAATACAAATGGTGAAAGTGGGCATTCTTATCTTATTCTTAATCTTAGAGAAAAAATTTTTAATTTTTCATCATTCAGTATGTCATTAGTTGTGGGCTTATCATATATGGCCTTTATCATGTTGAGGTATGTTCTATCATACCTGATTTATTGAGGGTTTTTATCATGAAAGAATATTGAATTTTTGGATTTTTTCTCAGCATCTATTAAAATGGTTCTATGATTTTGGCCATGGTTATGTTAATGTATGGTATCACACTAACTGAATTTGCATATTTTGACCATCATTGCATTCCTGGATGAATCCCACTTAGTCATGATGAATGATATTTTTAATGTGTTGTTGAATTCTGTTTGCTAGTATTATTTTTTGAGGATTTTTGTGTCTGTTTATCAAGGATTTTGTCCTGTAGTTTCTTTTTTGTGTTTGCCTTTGCCTGGTTTTGGAATCAGGGTAATGCTGGTGTCGTAGAATAATTTTGAAACTATTTTCTTCTCTTCAATTTTTAAAAATAGTTTGAGTAGGATTGGCATTAGTTCTCTAAATGTTTGGTAAGATTCAGCAGTGGAATTGCTTCTCAGCCTTTCGGCTAAGATAGAATTCAGCAGTGAAGCCTAGCACGTTTTATGTGCTGTTGAGAAAAATGTGTATTGTAGAGCTCTTAGATAACATGTATTTAAATGTGATTTAGATTCATTTGGTCTACGATGTAGTTTAACTCCAATGTTTCTTTGTTAATTTTCTGTATGAATGACCTGTCCATTACTGAAAGTAGAGCATTAATATCCACTATTATTACTGTATTGCAGTCAATCTCTTTCTTTAGGTCTACTAATATTTGCTTTATATTTTTTTTGTGCCAGTAGGGGGACACTTTTATTTATAATTGTTATATCCTCTTGCTGAATTTGTCTCTTGATATAATGACATTCTTTGTCTCTTTTTACAGTTTTTGACTTAAAATCTGTTTTATCTTATGTAAATATAGCTAATCCTGCTTTTTTTTTTTTTCATTTACTTAAAATATCTTTTCCATTTTTTCACTTTCAGTCTAGGCATGTGTTTACAGGTGAAGTGAGTTTCTTGTAGGCCACATATAGTTGGGTCTTATTTTTTCTTATCCGTTTACCTACTCCATTATGCAACTATCTAATTTTCTCTGGTAATATATTTTTATTCCTTGCTTTTTATTTGAATGTATGTATTACAGGATTTTTCTTTGTGGTTGCCATGAGGCTTAAAAAGATCATATAGTTGGAGGATCCAAGATGGCCTTTAGGAACAGCTCAGGATTGCAGCTCCCAGAGAAAGTGCAGAGGGTGAGTGGACGC
>NW_016108074.1:457982-489136 GCF_001604975.1 Cebus imitator | reverse complement strand
AGCTAAAAGTAAACTAGGTAAGCAGTTACCAGAAGTCACTGATTCTTGTACAGCTATATTAATATCAGATAAAATACATTTTTAGGCAAAAAGGATTATGGGGGAAGGAGGTTTGGTCACTATGTAATAATAAAATGTGCAATTCACTGAGAAGATATAATTGCTTTAAGTTTGTATACCTCGAATAACATAGCCTCTAAGTACCTAAAGGAAAATGAGGGCAAATTAAGATGAATTTTATAATGCCATCTCTGAGGATGAAGATAAAAACTGTGAAAGTGTTGTGTAATTGAATAGACTATCTATTGTTTTATATTCCCAGATGTCCTTCTTTTCTGATAACTTTTCCCAGGAATTTATATCAGAAATAAAGTATAACTAATAAATGCTCTAAAATGTGGAACTGGCTAAGTGGAGGCTTGATTGAAAGCAATGAACATTCATCTCATATGGGGATGGGGAACTGATGGTCTGGTTCATGTGGTGGCAAAGAAGTTGATTAAATTATTGTCCCTTGGGACAATGTCAACTAGCCAGAGAGGCTGGAGCTTTAGGCAACTTGGCAACAAAATATCAGGAAATCAGGGCATGTTGAACTATTTAAAGTGTCTTCATGAAGGGATACCAGAGACAAGGTCCAGGGTAAAGTGAGCACTCCTGAAGCAGAAAGCGAAGAAGCAAGAAAATTACGTAGCCTTTAAAAGAAAGGGATGGATCTGTTGCTTATAGCAAAGAATCTAAGACAGCCAAGGGCCAGATAATCATGTGCCATGTGGGATGGTAGCTGCTGCAAGATATGCTTACTCTGTTTCTAAAGCTGCCCAGACAACTGAAGAATCCTGGTAGTTTCAATGAAGACAATGGAGAGGAGTCCTAGGCATTAGGCTACTGCTCCAAACCTTACCTCTCCCTTGGGATAACGGTAGCGATATTTATCTTGGTCTCTCAGTGCAAATTCTTCAGGGTAATGTTCCTGGATTTCTTCATAGGTCATCTCCTCACAGACACCCTGAGAAAAAGTATTTGGGGGCAACAGCGTTCACAAGATGAAATTCCACAGAGCCTTTGCCATAATTTTTCAATGTTTGTGGAACAGTAGCACATGAGCACCTGGGTCTCTGAGAACACAGCTCTGGTTTTGTGCCTGTTGTCTAAAAGTATATATATATGTGTGTGTGTATATATATATGTGTGTGTGTGTGTCTGTGTGTGTGTGTGTGTGCGCGCGTGTGCATGAGGTGTGTGGCTGTGTGGATGTGACACTGAGTGTATGTGGACAGATGTTTTTAGGCTGAGTGTTTCTATGATTGTACAGATAGGTCTGTAGTGTACATTATACATATGTGTTTTTATAAACTTATGGGCATAAGGATTCGTGGCTGTGTTTACAAGTCTGTGTACAGCATGCCTATGATATGTACTTGTGATATGTTTAAGGCCTTATACCTTGTGTTTGTGTATTTGTCTCAGCATATGGTGTGTGCTTGAGTGTGTGTTTGTGTGTACAGGGTGTCTGAGCATCTAAGAATGTGTCCATGTGGTCTTTCCATGCAGGTCTTAGTGTGTCTGTAGCGTGTGTGTCTGTTAATGTATATGTCCCTCATTGTGTATATGTGAGAGTATCTGTGTGCCTGTGTCTGAAGACCTCTACTTTGGGAACTCTGGCAGATAAAGAAATAGGTAACAACAGACATCTCAGAGAGGAAAAATTAGTAAATTCTTCATGGTTTCAGAGTGGATTTGGGGGAGATACACTCTTTTTACTCAAAAAACGAATTGAGTGCTCAGAGAATGAGTTCCTCAGGAGCTTATGAGAGATTCCAAGTCTACAGAGAAACTCCCAGAGGTGAGGTGACTGCTGATGGTGATGGAAAATGATGTTGGGTTTCTAAGGTTTCCTTCTGGGTATGTGGATTCCAATTAAATCTCACTGTAGGGGGCCAGTGGTCTCTGGTTGTTGTCTATTGGGCCCATCTACCATGCCCCCCTCAGGGGTGAGGAAGTGAACCCCTACCTCAACCCACAAACATCTCTGCAGTGTGAAACTTCTCCAACCCACACTGCCCATGGAAGAAAGAGTACCCTACTGGGTACTCAATGTCCTTCCAGATTGGCTTCAACTTTCTATTCTGAGGAGTACTTGGAAGACTGTTGCCTGTGAAAATGGTCATTGACTCCTTATTGAATCAAATTGCTTAATGTCTCTGAATTTTACTTTCCTTATCTGCAAAATGTGGAGAATTAGAACTACTTCATAGACATGTTTTGAATATTGGAAAAATGTAAGTAAAAGATATTAGTACAGAATGTGCAAGGGACATTTTAAAGACTCAATCAATAGACTCAAGTATTAATATTAGTAGCAATCATGGAAAATAAACCAGAAACTTAAATTTCTGCTTTATCATCATTCTAAATTCTTGCTTCTTCCTCATTCACCCCTCGTAGCCAATTCCTGAGATTTTACCTCCTAAATCTCTCTCAAATTGATTTCTTTTTTCCTCCCTCTCCATTTGTACTACTACAACCTTAGCATTTCCACACACATAAAATACCCTCTTTGTTTATGAAGTTTCCGATCCCTGTCTCTCTGCCTGGATTGTCATTCTTGATCCTTTCTACTTGGTTCACTGTTACTCAAACCTGGGGCTTCAGCTAGGTATCACTTCTTCCAGGTAGATCATGGCTGAGTTAGGTGTCCTGCTCCAACTTCCATGCACCCACAGTCTTGCCTATCAGAGTCTGTATCACACATGCTGTTCTCTCTTTCTCTGTTTATTCCTCTGTCCACCCTATTTAGCCTGAACATTCAGTGAAGACAGGCATGAATCAGATCAATCTCTACCTCCAGCACCACTCCAGAACCTGAAACAAGGAGGGGTTCAGTAAATGTTTATGCCACACGTGGGATAGAAATAAGCAGCCACCAAACTTATGATAAAGAAATTTCACATTTGCTTACATATATTTTATAGCAAATGTATGTGGTATACAGAACAATGCTGTATAGCCCTTTTCTAACCATGTGTATCTCTGTACCTCTGTATTTATATACTCGTATGTATGAATGTACACACACACATACATGTCTGTTTCTACGGAGGCATATTTGGCAGGCAAACAAGTTAACCTACCCATACCCAAGTTATTTACACCTGTGGTAAAGCTTTTATGTTGATGCCTAACAATCTTAACCTATGCACTGCTACCTGGTGCCACTGTACCTACAGCGCAGGTAAACAATGGAGAGAAAACAGCTCCTTTCTCAACGAGCTCATGGAAGAACCTAACCCTGAAGAGAAACTGCTATACCACCAGGGTTGGGTCCTTCACTTCTCCCTCTTCCTCATCCCTTACAGCCAGTGCATCATCAAGTCCTGTTGTTTCCACCTTAATGTGTTTTTTGGAGACAGGGTCTTGCTTGTCGCTCAAGCTGGAGTGCAGTGGCATGATCACGGCTCACTGAAGCCTCAGCGTCCCAGGCTCAAACGATCCTCCCATCTCAGCCTTCTGAGTGGCTGGGGTTACAGGCATAGACCACCACACCCAGCTAATTTTTAAATTGCTTGTAGAGATGGGATTTCACTATGTTGCTCAGGTTAGTCTCCAACTCCTGGGCTCAAGTGATCCTCCCACCTAGGCCTCCCAAAGTGCTGGGATTACAGGCATGAGCCACTGCACCTGGTCTGATTCCACCTTTGAAACATTTCCAAAGTCCTTCTTCATTCCATCTCCAATGCCACTACTCTGGTCCAGCATGCCCCCACATCTTGCCAGACTAATGCAGTCAACTTCTTACTGGTTTACATGTTCATACTGGCCTTCGTCCCACCAAGTTTCCACACATGCCCAGAGGGGGCTTTCTTTAAAAAATGTGCATCACATTCAGACTACTCCTCCTTGATGTGGACCCCATCAATGGCTTCCCATTGTTGTTAGGGCAGCATTTGAATCCTTCAACATAAACTATAAAGCCTGGTGGCCTGAATTCCTTTCCAGCCTCATTTCCCTTTTCTCCAGATCTCACTATTGCTGTCCCAGCCTCTGTGCTATTCTTTCCTTCAGTTCCCTGAACTTGCCAGGCTCTCTTCTCATCTCTGGGTCTTCACATATGAACTGTTTTCTGTCCCCGAATTAAATTTATTTCCCCACTCCCCAGACCATCTTGCTTCCTTCTTATATCACCTCTAGCTTCCTGCAGGAAGCTTTCCTTGTAAATCCCCCACCACCAAGTTAAGTCAGGAGCACCCTCACCTTCTGATCCTCCATAATCCCTTGTACTTCTCCTCTCATAGTCTTTTGTTGCACTGAGATGTAATGTCCTATTTACTGTCTGTCTTTAGGATGAGGTCAGAGACTTTGTCTATTCTGGCCTTCACTGGATCCCCAAGACAGAATAAGATCTGGCACATGGCTAGTTGTCAAAAATGTTTGTTGAATTAATTAGGACCCCCATAGAGGCTGGAGCAGAGGCAACTCAGGGGATAATCCCAGTCTCAAGCCACTCCCCCCACACAGGAGCTTCACCCCATGCATCTCACCGCATCAATCTCATTCAGGGCCTTCCACTGCTCATAGGGGACACCCAGGGCCTCAGCTGTCTGGATGGTCCTCTTCATGTGACTGGTCCACACCTTCAGGGAGCTGATGCCCTGAGACTGAATGAAGTTGGCCAGGGCATAGGCATACTAGGGTGTGGGGATGCAGAGGAGGAGAGAAGGGGAAAAGGAGAGGTGAGAGAGAACATGGTGGCCATGAGAACAAGCTTAGCTCTGCCACAAATTGAGTGGTGATGAACAAGCAAGAGCAAAGAGTTTAAATGTTCCAAATTTATAAAAAGCCATACTCTTTCCCATGTGATGGTGGGCCAAGGGAATAGAAAAGATCGTGTGTGTGTGTGTGTGGGGGTGTGTGTGTGTGTGTGTGTGTGTGTATGTGTTCATTGATGATTGCTCACCAAAGCCCCTACTTGGTTATTCATTCATTCAAGCAGACCCACCTCTAAAATTTGTGGAGCGTGAGACAAGAGGACCAATGGAGGCACTCCATGCACAGTCTCTCTCTCCATTTATGGCTCTATCCTGCACTTCTTTGTGCCTTTAGTACATGCTTGTGGATAACCAAGTCACATGACCAAGTTTTGTCCACATTTTCACCTCACTGGTCCCCATCCTCCACAAATAGCATTCCCTTGGTCTGGTGATATGACCTGACCTCAGGTGGACAGACGCTGAGATAGGCCCATGTAGGAACTGAAAGTAGACTCTAGACAATAAGGGCAAAGAATTCTAGGGTTGGGGGTACCCAGAATATGGACTGGAAGTAGGAGGTGTGGGATTTGGGAGACATTTCTCTTTGACTCTGTGAACATTTATTGCTTAAGCAGGGTTCCTGATACCCAGGTTCTAAGGGCATTCACACATGTATTGAGTGGTCCTGTCCCTGTGCTGGGTGTTGGGGTGTTATCGCTCTCAAGACAGGGCCAGTCCAGTGAGGGAAACACTGGCAGCACCGAGGGGCACCATGAAGGGAGCTAGCGATTCGCTCCTCTGTGTAAACGTGTGTTGCTAATCCCACTGATGGCATGTGTTAGGAACATGTGCACAGGTGCATAGGTCCAGGCACACATTTATACATGCAGAAATAGGCATTTCATAATACGTTTCATTACGGCCACGAGTCAGCAGTCAGCGTGCTCTGGTGGAAGGAGCCCTTGACTGGGAGGTAGGAGCAGCAGGTTAAACTCCCCCAGCTCCCTTACATGGTCCCTTGTGCCCTCAGACACGTCCCTGTCCATCACTGGCCTCATACCCATAGAGCACTGGCTCACCCAGCCTGTTCTCTGGGAGCCGCACTTTAGAAAGTGGCTGGGGAGTGCCTGGTGCGCAGTGGGCACTGTGCAAGTGAGAGCTACCTCGACAGGGACGTGCTTTGTAAACTGGGCCTGGTGCTCTGTGATGAGTGTGACGGTGGTGCCGGCTGTGTGCATGCGCTCACACAAGTTTGTGTCCCGGGAGGCATGTCCTGTGGAGGCGGCCACGTGTCCCTCTGGGCTCCGAGTTGGTGGGCAGGGGCCGGGCTGGCTCCAACCAAGACACCCCTGCTGCAGGGCCTGCCATGGGCCAGAGTCACGCCTCCAGCGGCCTCTGACTCTGCTCTGAGGAGTGGGACATGGGGGAGTCACAAGTTAGAGTCTACCTCCAGGGGAGGCTGCCAGTCTGGAGGTAACAGAAAAGGAGCCACCAGGACACGGCCATCATGGCAGCGGCAGCACCTTGCCTTGGGACCTCCACCTCTCCAGTGGGGGAGCTGAGGACAGGCAGGTAGACCCGGCTTTCAGTTCTGGCTCTGTCTCATCCTGGCCGCCTGCCCTGGGGCCGCTCTCTGCTTCCTCATCCATAAACTGGTGGCAGGAATGCCCACCCCATGGAGCTGTGGTGAAGATGAAGTGAGCCACACAGGTGGAAGCAGATGGCACCATGACTGTTCATAGGTGTCCAATAAATGACAACCGTGACAACAACTGTCCTTCCTAAACTTCATTTCCCACTTGTTCCACCCCTAAGTGGTCCTGCCAGCAGGAATAATACCTGTGCTAACAAGTGCAGGGCCAGATGCTGTGGAAATGGATCTCTTTATTCAGCCAGCACCCAGAACGTGCAGGTCACTGTCCTGGGCTGGGGAGAAGAGACTCAGGCCAGTAGAGCCACACATGGGCCAGAACTGGGAGAGCGGGAGCCCAGGGCATGGCAACCTGCCTGGGAGGGAGGAGAGGATGGGGAGGGCTTCCTGGACCACACCATGGAGCCGGTGCTGGGCCTTGGGAGTGGGGAGGGCAAGAAGGACACAGTTATAGGTGGGGACAGGGGCTGCCAGTGTGACACCTGTGTTGGGGTGAGGTGGGGAGTGCAGAGTTGGGGAGAAGAGTGATTCAAGGGTGGGTCCCTCAGGGCAGCTCTCTGTGCTGACAGTCACCTGCTGACAGAGGAGACAGAAGAGGGTAGACTAGGTGGCGGAGCTATACCGGCAAAGGCACAGAGTCATGAGAAAGATGAGGGGACCAGTCAGACAGGGCCAAGGGAGTCCCTGTCATGGAGTGGCTGGTTTTGGGAAGGGCTTGGTTGCCAGGGCCAACCTCTTAGACCTGCAGAACAGGTGGCATTGGGAGCCATTCGGCAGCTGGGTCAAGACTGAGTGGCTGAGGAGTGGAAGAGCAGGAGTGATGGAATCTGCTTCTACCCCATTCCTGGGTCCTCCCACCTTAGGACCCAGAATGTGGCCACCACTACACCTCCAGCCCACCTAGGACAGCCCAACCAACCCATCTGGGTGTGTGAGGCCCTCCCTACCTGCTTGCCGCGAACTGAGAGGCCAGAGTCACCTCCGATGCGGCCTCTGAGGTTGAGTTCACTCTCACCATGCCGGCATAGGTAGATGGAACGAGGTGTGACGTGGATGTTCATGAGGTAGTAGACGGTGCGGCTCTGGATGTGATCCTGCACTCGGTTCACCATGTAGCGTGTGCCCACGTCGAAGATCTTGATGTATGACAGGTGGCTGGGCCAGACCCAAGCAGGAGCAAGGGCAGCTCAGGGGCCAATGGTGGTAGAGTTGACCCCAAGAGAAAGCCCGAACCACATACCCTTTCAAGCCTCTTCCACAACCCAGCTGTCACCTATTGTGATGCCATGCCTTGCCCCGTTCCAAGTACCTGTTCTAGAGACTTGGTTACTGGCCAAGGAGCTCATTGCATGCTACCATCTCGATGTCTCCTTTCTTCAGCCTCAGTTTGAGCCAAACTGTCTTTTCACCCTCACTCATCCTATTACAGGCAGCTGGATTCTCTGTTCTGTGGTTCACACCCCTGACATAGAGAGAAGCAGTAATCTTTTGCATTCCTGGCTAGCTCCAATATCTTACTGGCAGCTCCTGACTTGTTCACTCCCCTACCCTTTCTGATCTTGAGTTGAGCTCTTCACCCCTTTTGTTTTTAGCCTCTGCTACATATTGTCCTTTATACTCTACACATGACTACCAGATTGCGTCTGTGTGTATATGTGTCTGTGTCTGTGAATGTGTATGTCTCTCTCCTCACTCAGAAAGGGGGTTGGCCTGGGTTATTTTCCTCTTTTCTATGCAGTCAACAAACAAACTGCAAACATACTCCTCTGTCCTAGGCACTGTGCTTGGCCTGGAGACCCAGTGTCTGTGCTTTGGGAGCTCTTTGGCCAGTCAGGAGCATATACTTGGAAACACATGATCAGTGCTCAACATTCATTACATAAACAGTCACTCCCTCTAAGGTGTGCCAAGTAGCGGGGCATGGGGATACAGAGGTGGTCCACAACGTCATTGGGGAACTTGTGGTCCTTGGCCCAAGTTCCTTACTGTCTCCTCAATTCCCTGCTCTGTCATGAACTCATACCTGTACACTGAGTGATAATCAAACTCTTCAACCACCATTCTGTGTAGAAGCTGGAGGGTAGAGTGTAAACACTGAATAATCAGAAGACTAGAAACATGGAGTAAGACTTCTGAGGTCTATGCTGTACCAAGCATTAAATCCTTTAGCTGTTGGCTTGTACTGAGTTCAGAGAGATCCCTGGGAAAAGGAGTGGAAGGCTGGGGCAATGGGGTGACACCAGCAACCCTGGTTGCATGGTAACAAAACCAAGTGAATGGAAAGAGCTGCATGAACCCGAGGCAGGTAAGGGTGCTGATAGGTTTGGTTTTAGAAAGTCTCTCCTGAGATCTTCCTACAGAAGCCCTTTATGGCTGCACCACACTCCATGCCCAACTGTGCCCAATGGCTTCCACAGAGCAGTTGTATTTGTTGAACATTTTCTGAGCATCTGGTAGGGAGTGGGAACTTTTAAGTGCATCAATCTTCTTAATAGTACTACAGAGCAGAGATTATCATCTGTTTCATAGGTGAAGAAACTGAGGCACAAACCTTCTCGGGAAGAAGAACCCCAGAATGCTCCCCTCTCTAATCATTTCTTCTAGGACCAGAGCCTAGGGGTAGAAAATATCTGATGCAAACTTGTTGCCTGACTACTGGGTCCTTTGAGGTTCTAAGACCTGCCGAATTCTTCAGCTTAATCTGATCTTCTAGTTTTGCCTTCTCACACTGGCCCCAGGTGGCCTTACATTATGGTCCCATGCCCATACCCATATCTTCTCTGTTTCATTCTTGTTTTCATACCGTTGCTATTACACTTGGAATATTTTCTGTATTTCTCTACTCTTGTTCAGATTTAACTAGGCACTTACAAAGTGCTATTCTCTTTGCCTGATTTCCAAAGTTGAGCTGCTATGCAGTCATACCTCAAGAGCCAGCACATTCACTCTCTTTAGGAAGACTTTTCTGAAACCAAGATCATGTGAAGTCATTTAGAGGTGTTCAACACCAAAACAGTAGAGTAGCTAATGCCTATCCCCCTCCGAATTTTTAATTTTATTTAAAAATTTTAAAATAATTTTTAAAAATTTTAAAAAAATTTTTAAAAATTAAAATAATTTTTTAAATTTTTATTTAAAATGAAAAGTATAAACTATAGAATATGGGGAGGTCCTCCCAAGTTCTTGTTTTATATTTTTCCACTTTGGCTACCTCGATGCTGTTTTTGAAATATCCAATATTTAAACCTTTTAAGTCAGTTGGGTGCGGTGGCTCATGCCTGTAATCCCAGCACTTTGGGAGGTCAAGGCGGGCAGTTCATTTGAGGTCAGGAGTTCGAGACCCGCCTGGCCAACACGGTGACACCCTGTCTTTACTAAAAATACAAAAATTAGTCAGGTGTGGTGGCGGGCATTTGTAGTCCCAGCTACTCAGGAGGCTGAGACAGGAGAATTGCTTGAACCCAGGAGGTAGAGGTTGCAGTGAGCCGAGATTGCGTGACTGCATCCCAGCCTGGGTGATAGAGTAGTACTCTGTTTCAATAAATAAATAAATAAAAGTTTTTAAGATTTGGTAGCCCCTATCTTTCTCGTAGTTTATGTGTAGTCTGCCTATTGGGTAATCCAGCTCTTCGAGACCTTCTTCCTCCAAGCTAGACTCGGTTCCATGTTCCCACAGTCCACTTGGTTTACCGTCACCAGAGTTGTGACCAACCGTGTACTCACTGTCTTCTCCAACTAACTGGAGAAGTTAGTTGTCTCTCATTCTGTCAAAGCAGGGACAGCCCTTTCCTCTTTTGATTCCATGTTCGGGGCTGGGCCCTGAGACATGGACTGTGAATATCTCCTGACGAAAAAATGATGACATAAAGCTGAACCTGTAGATCTGTCTTCTTCTGGCACAAACTGATTCATCGAACAGCATCCTAGCACCTGTAGGAGTCTAGGCCCAGGGCTGGGGCTTTGTCAATGCCTTTCTTTCACTTATACCTCCCACCCCCACCTTCAGGCTCCTTTCACCATATGCTGTTAGCCCATGTTGTGCCTTTTTTATAATTTAAAAAAGTCATACTTTCCTCAGGGTCACACAGCCCTACTTCAGCACACGTCTTGGTGAGAGAAGTGAGTGTACCCTTGACTAGAGTGCCTGTACAATGAACGATCTGCCCAACTGGGATATGGGTTCGAGTATATATTGTGCTACTGACTCATTCATTGTGTAGCCCAAGGTAAGCCTTTGACCTGATCTGGATCTCAGTTTCTCCATCTAAAGAGTGGGGCAATAACAGTGTTCATCTCTTGGTACTTCATTTGGGTAAGGTCACTCTTTAAATTTCTTAGAGTGGTGATGACCATTTGAAGCCTCTTTATACTTCTCACTTGGGGTCTCTTCTCATCACAACACCGTTTCAAAGAGTGTAGGGTTCCGGGAACATTCTATATCTAAAACTCATATTGGCTCTCTCCTATCTTTAGTTGGTATTATGACAGAGCATTTCCTGTTTTTTTTATAGGTCTTCTCATATGTCAAAGCACTATAGAAGCTACCCGAGGATAGAACTCACCTCTTTTGCACGTATTTATGCCCCCTACATATACCACACCCCAAAGGGTCCAAATACTTGTTGACTGATGAGACATGGGAACATTGTGAAAAGAGACATGACTAGGAGACAGAACATGTAATTAGAATCCTAGCTCTACTTCTGACCTGTGGTAGAAGCTTGGGAAAGTAATTTCAGCTCAGACTCAATTTCTTTTTCTTGACATTTTATGATCATAAGACCTATCTCAGCCTCCTTTACAGGAGTTCTAGGGGATTAAATGTAAGAAAGAATGTAAACATGTTTGGAAACTGAAGTGTCACTCAAGTGTGAAGAACACTTTTGTAATAATAATCACAATACCCACAGAAGGGGGGCATTTGTTCCCAGGGTCCTGAACTGTTCATATTGCTCAGGAAAGCACTATTTTCATCATCTTAGGAACACCTTACAAATCAAGGAATCAGAGCTGAAAGGATCCTTGAAGAAAGGGATCATCAAGTTCAGTTTCCTGATGTTAAAGACAGAGAAGCTGAGGCCCAGAAAGGGAGGATACTTCCCCCAGATCCTAAAGGGTATCAAAACTGGGCTAAAGATCTAGACTTTGACTTTGGGGTGCTGGCTCTTACCTGTCCAGTTCCTCATCCAAGGGTTGGTAGTTGACCTCATAGCACTCAATTCTCTTTAGAAAGTCTTCCAGAACCTTTTCCCGGTCACAGTCTACATAATCAGGGCTGCCAAGTTTCACTTGCTGGGAGCAGGGAGAATAGAGGTATCAAGGGAGACACTGGGAGACAGAGTCTCTGATGGTTTTCTTTGGAAGGTCCCTTAGAGACCATTGAGTACAAGATCCCTCATTATAAAGATGAGGAAATTAAGACCTGGAGAACGCATCTTGCCCAAGTTTACAAAAATCAACCAACTGAAAAGAAGCTGGATTGTGACTCCTCATTCCTAATCTCTGTGTGGTCAAACAAGGCCTGTTACATTATACTTAGTGCCAGAGCACACAATGCTTATAAAAGAAGAACATTTATAAGAGGACCAGAAATTGTGATGTGAGAAATGGCTGAAGAAGAGGAACTAGAGCTCTCGGCCAGGGGTCATTATGGCTTACATGTATCAAGTGTTTACCAGAAGATTATGACATACTGTCTTCGGATTTCTGAAGACTGGCCTCTCCTAATCCACCAATACCCACCGTCTCCTTCCACAGTCTTCATCTCAGGTACTGGCACTATTATCCACCCAGTCATCTGATCCTAAATGGAACCCGGGAGTCATCCTAGATATCTTTCTGTCATCCCTCACCTCTTAGTAGGTACCAAATCCTCACTACTCTATCATTTCCTCTAAATATCCATTCTCTCTTGTTTGTGCTCACTATAGCTTTGCGCCCAATTACTTTGTCTATATTCTTTTCACTTCTAATGTATTCACCATATTGGCAGCCAGAAGGATATTTCTAATATGAACATCTGGCCAAAGTATTCTCCTGCTTAAAACTCTTCCACATTTCATCATACCTTTTAGAAAAAAGTGTGAATTATTTTAGTGGGTGGCCCATGGCTTGTCATGATTGGGCCCCATATTATTTCTTCATCCTTATCTCCCATGGCTCCCCTATTCCTCCACACATTTGGTTTTAGCCAATTTAAGTTACTTATAGTTCTCTGGAGATGCCATACTTAGTATATGCTTATATCCTTATTTTCCATTCTTCACCCACCAAATTCCTATGTGTTCTTCAAGGTGCCATTCATTTTAATTTTGCCTCCATTAGGAAGGCTTCCCTGATTTCTGTCCCCATGCAAAGTCTGGCCCTCAGCACTGTCTTCTCAAAGCTTCCTCTGTTCCCTTATATCACATCAGTTCAGGGTTCTGTATATATACTTGTCAGTCTTCCTCACTAGACTGTATGCTCAAGGGAAGGACTCTCCATATCTATGTCTCTAGTGCCAAGCCCAGGTATATATTCAATTTCTGTTGAATCAGTAGATAGATAGATAGATGGAGGGATGAAGAGGGAAGAGAGAAACTAGACCTGCTGTATGTCCCAAAAGGTTAAAAAATGACTGATTAATAAAAACTATAGGGAGGCAGATTCCAGCTTGACTGGACAGCATTTGTTGAAAGCAATGGGCCCCATATCATTGCAGGTATAAAAAAATCCAGATACACATTTAGGTAAGATTTCAAGCATCTGATGGAGAGTAGCAGAAAATTGCCTTTAAGGTCTCTTCTGTTCTTGAGCCAGTAATTTGATGAAGGGAACAACAAAATGTGGTAAATGACCTAGTTCTAGACCACATACCCAAAATCTAAGAGCAGGGATAGCTCTGGTATGAATTTTGGGGCAGAATACAAAATGTAGGCTTTTGAGGCAGGCAGCCAAGCCTGAGGTCCAGTCCCACTTCTGTCCCTTTCTGTCTGTATGAATTTTTGAGAATTCATTTTTCCTTTTGGACCTTTCTAACCTCAGTTTCCTCTCTCTAACATGGAAATAACCTCTAACATGCAGGTTTGTTGTAAAAAATTAATGACACTCAAGCTTGGTACCTGGAGCATACAAAGGACACTATATATGTTGGCTTCATTAAAATTAATAGAGTCATTGTAAGCCAGGATGTTTAGGGAATGCTTCCTATGCAAACTAGGAGGAGAAGATCAGGGAGGAATCTTTTTTTTAATCCCATAGAGGTGCCTTAGGCATAATATCATCTCTGCCTTAGGCATGATCTAAGCCTAAGGCAGAGCAAAGTGGAATGGTAACTGGTGCTTCTTACCCTGATGTTTTCTGCAATTACGCCAGGGTCATTACAAATGGACTCAATGAAAAGAGATTTCCAGAAGGAAATTATGTTTGGTAGGAGCTGAACATAGCTTTACTCCTTTTCAGTAGCTCTAAGTCATCTCCAGGGGCATCTCTGACAATATAATGCTCTCATACAGTGGTGTTTTGAGGCTTCTGAGTTTCATGAGGCATATTGGCTCTAAATGGAATGGCCCCAGATTGTTTTATATCTTTACTGGGTTTAGGTCTTATATAAGCTTTTCGTAGTGACCCTCTCCACTCTTTCCCCATAGCCAGCCTGTCAGCAGTCATCTTCCATTGCCTAATGTGGCATCCCTCTTTTCTCGTTCTATTGGCTGCTTCTGGCTATATCCTGGAAAGTTAGAAAACCAAATTAAAATGCTGAGCTTATGGTAGCTGATTTGGCTGCTCTGAGTCTCCTACTTTGCCTTTCTTAGGGGTTTGTGCTGGAGAAACAGGCTCTAGATAAGAGTTGGAGTGTTACCATACCTTGTAACCATGTTCTTTTGCAAACTGCAGGATCAGTGACCTTCGTTCTCTGGTAGTGTTGGTGGCATCAAAAACCTAGAGGCAGGTAATGAGACTGGCTTACTCTGAATCTAGTGCTAGTAGAGTATCTACTCTTTGCCCATCCCTGTGCTAAGTGGAGGGCTTCCATATGGAGGTAGAACCTGAACAAAGTCTTGAAGGATAGGAAGGAGTCAGAATTGGCTTATGACAATTTCACAAGCACACATTGGGCCCTTACTGTCTGTCCAGAAATGTATGCTACCTTGTGAGTGTAATAAGGCAAGAGGAAATTGTGGGTTTTTATTAGGGTCATTTTATAGGTGAGGTAACTGAGGACTAGAAGAACTTGCCTTGACCAAAGTTACTGTGAGGTGCTGACAGAGCAGAGCTAGAACTGCTTCTCTCAATTCCTAGCTGAAGCTTCTTCCTTCCGTATCACTTTAGAAGTCCACAACAACAGTAAGCAATTCCCTATCCTCAGCACCTGAGATTGGACCATTTGCATATTTGAGAATCTCCTCCCCTTTTAGAATTTGCAAATCCTAACCCAAAGGTCTATGATTTTAAATTGAGTAGATATTTAGGTAAATCTCTAGAACTCAAAACTGTTTGTACTGCAGTCTTAAACTCTTAATGTAGTCCTGCTGACTTATTGGGGGCGGACTGGTAGTACACAGTGGTTAACAGTGGGGATTCTGAGGCTACACAACATGGATTCCATTTCTGGCCCCGCCAGGTATATGTTGTACCATTTGGGGAAATTATTTAATGCCTCTGTGAGCCATTCTTCTGGGCTCTGAAATGGGGCATAATGACAATACCTATCTCAAGGGGGGAGCATGAAATTAAATTATTAATATATACAAAGTACTCAGAACAACAGTAAATGTTCAGGACATATTAGCTAATCCCCTTCCTAGCAGATACCCAAGGGAAAAGTAAAAATTTCTTTACCGCAACATGACCTTCCTCATGGCTGAGATAGTTGTGAACATCCTTCAGGGCTGCCAGGGCGCACTGCCTGAAACAGACCAGGAAAGAAAAAGAGACAACCCTTATCCCCCAGGATGGATATCTCTCTCTTTGTCTGCAGTATCTTCTGTACCATTACTCATGTCTTCAACTAATATCTACACAGAGTGCCCTATTCTTTAGGCACCATACTAAGCACAGAGGGGTCAAAGAGTTGAAAGTGGCTCTGTGTGCACAGCTTACACAGCTTAGGGGCAGGTATAAAGTGGCACAATCCGGAAAAGCTGAGCAATGACAGAAGCCATATTAAGGGCTTCAATCCTTGAGCTAATGGAATTCAAGCTGAACTGTTTTATGAACCCAGGTAGAGCATGTGGTCTGTGAAGTAAAAGGCATTCCTGGCATAGGTAACACAAAGACATGACAGTGGCAATGTATTTATGCTTTTAGCAAAAATGTCCTTAATGATTACTCACTGCTGGGTTCTATAATGAGGGCATGAGGCCTAGGCTCTGTTCTGTAAGTATTCAGAGTCTTGTAGGGTAGAGAGGCCTTGAGTTTGAACTGATAAGACTGGAGAAACTAGAGTGGGCCAAGCTATTGAGATTCTTCTCTCAAATGCTAAGCTGAGAAGTTTCTACTCTCTCTTGTCAGAAGTAGAAGACCATTAAAGGTTCTTGATATGTGGATGGTTGTGACCAGAAACAGGCTTTGGGCAGGATAATGGAAGGGCTGTTCCAACTACTATTTGAGAGTCTAGAGGGCCTCCCTTTCTGGTCCAGATTTTTCTGCCCTACTCCCCCAATATTTGAATAAGGGCCTTTCACCACGAGATAGCACAGGTTCCTAAAATATTGAGTACTTACTTCCTGATTTGCAGGGCCTCCATGTTGTCTGGAAGAAAGAATTCATAGTTCTTGTAGCTCACTGCCTCTCGTCGATACTGGCCTAAATTAAACACTGAAAGCAGGGGGTGCCAGTGAAGAGGTTGGGAAGATCCCAGTGGCCAAAAAATGTCCTTGCTGGGAGGGACCTCAGAGGTAGAAGAAGGTATAATTTGTAGCTATAAAATGTGCTTTAAAAACTACAATTATGGCTACCAGTTTATTTATTCCTCACAACAGCCCTGCAAAGTAGAGATCACTATTACCATTTTATAAATGAGGAAACTGTGAAAGTTATTTCCTATACGTGGAGATCTGAGATTCAAACCCAGGTCTATTTGGCCCCATAGCCGATGGTCTTTCCATTATTCTACTTTATCATAAATGCCAATCCTTAAAATGCCCTATTCCAGTGAAAAGATAAAGAAACAGAGATCTAGAAAGTAAAATTAATCACCAAGGGTCAAACACTGAGTGAGCTGGTGACAGATATAGACTGGATCTCCTGATTTCTAGTCTAAAGTTATTTTATTTTTCTATATTATGAGGGAGATTCTAAATCTAAATCTCTAGGCCATACTTTCCCACTTACAATGATGAAAAACTAGAGAGGAGGGAAGGAAAGAAGGAGAAAGAGGATAAGCAGGCAAATAATATTTCATTCATTCATTTAACAAATACTTTTTCTTTTTTTTTTTTTGAGACAGAGTTTCACTCTTGTTACCCAGGCTGGAGTGCAATGGCCCGATCTCGGCTCACCGCAACCTCTGCCTCCTGGGTTCAGGCAATTCTCCTGCCCTAGCCTCCTGAGTCGCTGGGATTACAGGCACGCGCCACCATGCCCAGCCAATTTTTTGTATTTTTAGTAGAGACGGGGTTTCACCATGTTGACCAGGATGGTCTCGATCTCTTGACCTCGTGATCCACCCGCCTCGGCCTCCCAAAGTGCTGGGATTACAGGCTTGAGCCACCGCGCCCGGCCAACAAATACTTTTTCATTCCTACTCTGTGAAGCAGGATATGAGCTCTGGGTCTCATAGATTAGCCTGATCTTCATTAGGGGGACCTCAAGGAACTCACAGTCCAACAGGTAAGACAGCGAGTAAACCAGTAAACAGAGAGCTCCCACAGAGTTCATTAAATGCTCTGACAAAGACAATATGAAGCCACATAAGAGAGTGAGAGGGAAGGAAAAACTAATTGTACTTGGAATGATCTGAGAAGATTTCACCATCTGAATCAGGCTTTTTAGGATAGGTGCCTTTTACAGGCAGGTATGTGCAGTGGGAATTGGGAACCAAGGCATTCCAGGGAGAAGAACAGCTTGAGCAGGAGTATGGCATTGGCAGAGGCAGAGCATGTTTGGAAGATGGTGAGTCATTCACTATAGCTGAGGCCTGAGACGCTGGAAGGAGCCAATTGTAGAGGACCTTGAAAAACAGGCTAAGGAGCTTGGATTTAAACCTGCAGGCTAAGGGGACCTTTGGAGGCCACAGGCATGTTCAGCTTTGTGCTTTGAAATGTGACTCTGGAGGTCTTTGAGAGAACCGAGTGTAGTGAAGAAGAAAGAAAGCAGGGGAATCAGGAAAGAAACTCATCTGCCAGTGTCCCATGTGTCTCTACACTCAGCAGATTTTCCTTAGAGCTTGCAGTCCTCCATGAGAGCTGTTCCTTCTCTCCTTCCCTTCTGCCAATGTCACATTCCTCCCACAAGACTCAGCTCCAACATGTCCTATGTAGGAAGCTTTCCTTGCTTTCCAGCCAGCAAATCCCTATGTGATTTCATGCAACACCCTGTTCCTGCTCTATAATTCCTAGATAATGTGAGGTATTCCTATACATCCCAGCTAGACTCAGAACTCCTCAAGGACAGGGTGTGAGTCTCATCCATTTTTGTATCCTCATTGCCTAGCAGGGGTTTGGACAAATGAAAAACCATTGGGAAACTCTTCACCAGTGAATTAGATAAAGAGAACATAGATGAATGGAAAGAAAAAAAGGGAAAAAGAATCAAAAATTGGGGAAAGGAAGGTAGATGGGGAGAGATAGAGGGAAGCGGGGCAGAGAGACAGGATGTTGAGATTAACAAGAAAAAGAAGGAGAGAAAAAGAATGGAGAAAAGGTGACTATAGGGCTAATGTGGGATTCTTTTCTCTTCCAATCAGTAGAACCGTGCATTAGACTTGGCACAGTGAATATCAGGCTTAGAATCAAATAGACCTGGGTTGATATCCTGGTTCTCCCACTTACTGGCCATATGCCTTTAGACAAGGCACTTCCCCTCTTGGGTCTTAATTTCCTCAACTATGAAATGGTGAAGAAGTGGTAATGCTAATAAAAGTTGTAATATTGGTATGGCAATAATAGTAATGGCAATAAAAATAGTATGTTAGTCACAGGATTGTTTTGAGGTCATGGAACTTCTTGAGAGAAGACATTTAATCTGAATACTAGTTTTCCTATGGCTAGCACCTAGCATGGTGTTGGGCACAAAGTATGTGCTCCAGAAGTCATAAAATGTATAAGAATGTAGTCATAGTGACAGCAGTAATCCTGATGCTGGTAATAATAATGATGGGGCATTTCTGGTATTGAGGACTTTGGTCTTCTACCTAAGTAAGGTTTTCAGTCAGTGGCTTTTATAGGGTTGTTGAACAAAGGCTTTCAGAGACCTACCTTTAGTTGGTGTTCCTATCCAGTTGAGATATCGTGTGAGCTTCGTGGAGATATAGGTCTTGCCTCGAGCTGGTAAACCCACCATGATCACCATCGTGGGGGAATTGGTAAACTGCGGTATGGATGCTGAAAGACAAACAGACCTCGAAAGCTTATCCTCAGATTCATATGCTCTTCCGGTATTAGGTCAGAAATGTAGAGTTGTAAAGAACATTTCTCCCACCATTACAGTATGAGAAAAAGCTGGGAAAGTAAAAATTAAGAACTTTTCTTGGACTTATCAGAAAACTGAGGCTGCAGTACCCCAAATCTGTAGAAACAAGCATCTTCAAGGGAGCTGCAGGACCAGGCATTTCTTTACCAGGTGTAGATACCACTGAACAACATACAAACTCATAAGAAGATTCGGCTAAAAATTATTAATGAATTGCTAAAGGCTGGTTATGGGCTCGTGAGAATGTGAAGCCTGTATGGGCTGCATAAGCAGTTCTGCATCCCTTTGCAGAGTTTTCCTCCAGGAACTCCCCCAGGTGCTGACAAGAAAGACTGAGGAGAATCCTGAGAAAGATATCCTGTAGTTCTGGCTTGGAGAGAACAGTACAATAGCCGTTGCTGAAATTCTGCACAGACTATTTTTCCTACATTCTCTATGGAGCAAAAGCCTTACTATTCAGGAAAAAGAAACAAAAACTATAGTTTGAAAGTACTGGGAGAAACTCACTGCAGCTGGCAGAGAAGAATGGCCAACATCACTGAAACTCTGCCCATACCAATCTACCTTATCTTCCCTAAGGGAAAAAAGTCTTAGTCTTCAGAAAAAAGAGCAACAGAAACTGAGGGCACTGGTGAAAACTCACTACATCTGGGGGAGAAAATTGAAAAAAATATGTTCTAACCCGGGAGGGGCAGGAAAATGTGCTAAGCCCACCTAGGTTAGAACATAGGAGGAAGGGCAGGAACACTTGTGAAGGTTATACCTCCAACACTCAGGGTAAGCCTGCCTCAGACTGAGACTCAATCAGAATAGCAGAGAACGTCCCTGGTCCCCATTCCCCCACTACCAGGCTAAAAAGCATCGGTAAAAATAACAGTGGAATACATTTATAAGAGATATACTATCTCCAGGGTGCAGCACAATAAGAATCAAGGCAAGGAATAAAAACAACATCTAAAGAGAAAAACAATCATTAGGACCAGAATCAGTTATGACACAGATATTGGGAATATCAGACAAGGAATTTGTTTATTGATTTGGATTATTTTACTTTCTTTTTTTACATTATAGATTCAGTGGGTATATGTGTATGTTTGTTACATGTGTAGTTACATGTTACATGTTTGTTACGTGTTATATGTGTAGGTATTGTGTCATGGTGGGGTTTGGGCTTCTAGTGAACCCATCACCCAAATAGTGATTATAGGACCTAATACTTAGTTTTTCAACTCTTGCTCCCTCCCTCTGTTCTCTCTTTTGGAGTCTCTTTTGTCTATTGTTTTCATCTTTATCAGCTAGGAAACTTAAAATAGCTATTATCAGTATGTGAAAGGCTCTATTGAAAAAGTTTATCGCAAGATCAGATAGGTAATTTTGGCAGGGGTGTGAAAAGTATAAGAAAAAGTCATATATAAATGGGAGAGAAAAAAACACAGTAACAGATCTGAAGACTGTCTTTGATGTGCTCATCAGTAGACTCTGCACAGCTGAGGAATCAGTGAACTTGGAGATAGGTCACACAAAACATCCAAGAACTATGGAACAATATTAAACGGTATAACATATGTATTTAGAACACAAGAAGGGGACGAAAGAATAAGGCAGAAGAAATATTTGAAGACATAATGGCCAAAATTTTCCAATTTAATGACTGACACCAAACCACAGATTCAAGAAGCTCAGAGAACACCAGCCAGGGTAAATACCAAAACCAAACCAAAAACCACACCCAGACATATCAAATTCAAATTGCAGAAAATCAAGACGAAAATAAAATCTTGAAGACAGCCAGGAAGAAGGTGGTAGGTGGGGAACATCTTACCTACACAGGAACAAAGAGAAGAATTATACGAGACTTCTTGTCAGAAACCACATAAGCAAAAAGACAGTGGAATGAAACCTTTAAAGTGTTCAAAGAAGAAAATGCCAACCCCGAATTCCAACTCCTGCAAAAATATCCTTCAAAAATTAAGACAAAATACTTTTTCAGACAAACAAAAACTGAGGAAACTCAACATGAGTAGACTGCCTTACAAAAAACATTAAAGGAAATTCTTCAGACAGAGGGATATGATACAGGTCTGAAAACTGGGTGTACATAATTAAAGGAAGAGTGTTGCAAAAGGAATAAATGAAGAAAAATATAACTTTACTTATCATATTCTTAATTGTTCTAAAATATAACTGATTATTTAAAGCAATAATAGTAGCAATGCATTATATGTTTATAGCATTTGTAAAAAAAAATAATGGAATACAACAATGACACAAAGAATGGAAGGAAGGAATTTGGGATAGCCTTGTACCACACATGAAGCAGTAGTGTTATTTGAAGGTAAAACAAATTATATAAAAATGTACATTGCAAACTTTATGAAGACCACTAAAAAGTTTATTTAAAAGCTATCTAAATAATAAATACATGAGACAAAATGGGATCATACAAAATGATCAAATAAAATAACAAAAGGCAGAAAAAAGAGGGGAAAAGGAAACAAAAGCCAAATACAATAAATGGAAACCATCAAGAGCACATATAAAGAAAAGAAAACAGAAAGATGGTAGATTTTATTCTAACTATATTGACAATCACTTTAAATGTGAATTGACTAAACATTCCAATTACAGACCAAGGTGGTTAGATTAGATTTAAAACTAGGATCCAACTACATGCTGTTTACAAAACATATATAGTTGGATTCAATTCTCAGACCTTTTATCTCTCACTAACTCAAATATAAAACTCTGATAGAATGCATGGACATCTATATGAAAATGGAAAGGTAAATCTGGTATCAGAGAAGACACCAGAGTTTGAAGTACCAACTAAACAACTGCAAATTCAACATTACTTTTCTCCTGTTCTGTATTATGAGCCTGAATTCAACATGGTGTGTAATCCAAAATGAGCACTGTTTAGCAGACAGAGATGCAGAAATCTTGGAGTTTTGGCTCAAGGAGTGTAAAGAGAACTCAAATTCAGAGAGAGTCGGGGAAATCCCTTGGGTTTTTATTTACTACTTCTTTGGTCCTACAGTGGACGTAGTAAAAGCAAATGTGGCTCAGAAGCAATAGTGGCCCAGGATGACACCTTTATTCTAGTTTTTCCTCTGTCTCTCTCTTTACTTCTCTTTCTCTTTCTCGTTCTTGCTCTCTCCTCCTGCTACTTGTTTCTGGAAATGCTACAACCATGACAGTGGCTAGTTTTTGAAGAGGATACAGAAAATGAGAGCCCAGAGAACTGAAAAGTACTGAAAAGATAAAGGAGGGGGAAGAGTTTTGAAAAAGCAACAGTGTATAATTGATTTGAACCCCTGGGCTTACCTCTGACTTGTGACTACTTTGATCTTCATGTGCATACCAAAGATTTGGAAACTCAACTAGAAAGCAGACCTCCCTCAAAGTCTCAGACTGACCACTAGATGGTACACATGCAGGACAGACCTAAATAGTGCTACAAAAGGCTTGAAAACTGAATTGATGTTGGAACCAAAACACACAAAAGGCTAAAACAAAAATATAGACCTTCTCCATAGGATATAAACAAGGATATAAACAGAATCTCAAAACAATACTCACAATGTCCAGGATACAAACTACAATCAATCAGTATGCAAATAACCATAAAAATGTCAATTCATATGGAAAAAGACAACAGACATGAATGATGAGAAAAGACATTAAATTATCTTAAATTAGCTATTATAAAAAAGCTTGAATAAACAATAACAAGCAATCTTGGAACAAATATTTAAAACAGAAGCACTCAGTGAAGAAACAAAATATAAGTAAGAATCAAATGGATATTTTGAACTAAAAATATAATAGATGAAATAAAAACTCAGGAACGAAAGATAGAAATTTCATAGGTATTACAATGACAAGAGTATATAATAGCAATTCTAAACACATAAATTTGACAACACAGATGAAACAAATTCCTCAAAAAGCACAAACTGCCAAAACGTATCCAAAATGTAACAAATAATCTAAATCCTTCTATAAATATTACTGAAATTGAATTTGTAATTAAAGATCTTCCCCCAAAATACTCAGGTCTAGATGGTTTCACTAGCAAATTTTACCATACATTTAAAGAAGAAATAGCATCAATTCTATACAATCTCTCCATGAAACTAGAAGACAGGAAATTACATATCACCTTATTTTGTGAGGCCAGCATTACCCTGACATAAAAACCAGAAAAATAAATGATACAAAAAAAGAAAAGCACAAATCAATATCCCTCATGAACATAAACATAAGAATCCTATAAAATACAAGTGAAATTTGGCCATATATAAAATAAGTAATTCATATACCACAAGAAAGCATGGTTTATCTCAGGAACACAAGTCTGGTTCAACGTATGAAAATGAATCAAAGCAATCCATTCTAAAGATGTAAAACTCCATGGTATGGTTTGAATGCATCCTCCAAAGTTCATGTGTTGGAACTTAACCTCCAATGCAACAGCATTAAGAGGTAGGACCTTTAAGAGGTGATTAGGTCATGAGGGCTGTACCTTCATGAATAGAGGCTTCTGCCCTCATGAATGAATTAATGGCATTATTGATGGAATGGTTTAGTTAACTCAGAAAACAGTTCCTGATAAAAGGATAAGTTTCGCCCCATCACTCGTGTGCACAGGCACACACCTAAGTACACTCTCTTGCCCTTTTACCTTCTACCATGGGATGATGAAGCCAGAAGGCCCTCAAGAGATGTGGCCACATGATCTTGGACTTCCCAGCCTCCAGAACTGTAAGAAATAAATCTCTGTTCTTTATAAATTAGCCAGTCTATGGTATTCTGTTTTAGCAGCACAAAATAGATTAAGATGCCCCAAATTATACTAGCAGATGAAAAAAAAAACTTTTCACAAAATACAATATCCATTAAAAATGAAACTCTTAGCAAACTAGGAATAGAAGGGAGCTTCCTTAACCAGATAAAGAATATTCACAAAAAATTTACAGCTAATATCGTACTTTATGTTGATAGACTATATGCTTTCCATCTAATATCAAGAACAAGGCAAGGATGTCCACTCTCACCACTCTTATTCAACAAAGTACTGAAACTTCTAGTCAATACTTTAAGGCAAGAAAGGAAATATAAGGCATACAAATTGTAAAGGAAGAAATAAATCTGGCCCTGTTCATCCACAATAGGATTGTCTGTGTAGAAAATCCCAGTAAATCTATATTTTATTTATTTTTTAAAATTTTACTTTTAAGTTCTGGGGTACATGTGCAGATCTTGCAGTATTTTTTATTTTTTGAGACATAGTCTTGCTCTGTCACCCAGGCTGGAGTGCAGTGCTATGATCATGGTTCACTGCAACCTCTGCTTCCCAAGTTCAAGTGCTTTTCATGACTCAGCCTCCAGAGTAGCTGGGATTATAGGCATGTGCCACTATACTTGGCTAATTTTTGTATTTTTAGTAGAGAAGGGGTTTCATCATATTGGCCTTGTGAGTAAGTTGGAAGTGGATCCCTACCCACTCACCCCCACCCAGTAGAGCCTTGAGATGACTGAGGCTCCAGCCAATACCTTGATTGTAGCCTTGTTAGAAATCCTGAGCCAGAGGACCCAGATGAGCTGTGCACTGACCTCTGAACCACAGAAACACAGAAAATAGATGTTTGCCCTTTTAAGTCACTACATTTTGGGGGTAATTTATTACACAGTAGTTAACAAAATAATACAGTGGATTACAAAAAACATATTTTTGGATTTAACTTAAAAATATATACATATAAACACACATAAATGTTTTCATTGAGTGGCATAAAATGGATTTATTGAGTGGCAAAGTAGAAAAAATGTTTCTTCTGTGGGCCATTGTCAAAGGATTGACACATTTCTAGCTTAAAACTTGGGCTTTAAGAGATAGCACATATAGAAGATAGTAAACAAAACTCTTTGGGCTCAAAGTGGGAAGTTGGATCTGAGAGACTGCCTAGGGTATGGACCCAACAAAGGTGACATAATCAGTGGGTGAAGAAGAAGCACATAACTGAGACTGTCTCAGCCTTGGCTTTGTGGAGGGAAACAACAGTAAATAGTTCCTGAGATTTCCTAGACCAATCCTGCATTCATGTGGGTTTGGGGCTGGGGTGTACATTACCTGTGTAGAAGGAAAAAAAAAACAACAAAACAAGCCAACACATACACACACACACACACACACACACACACACACACACACACACACACACAACATGTATGAATAAGAATCCACAGAAACAAACCAAAAAATCAGAATTGCAAAAACTATAATTGGAATTATCTGGTTTATACTGTAAAACAAGCATTGGTTGTATGTTTAAAGAAATGAAGGAGGTATCAAAAATATGTCAACGAAATGTGAGACTATCAAAGAAAGACCACATGAATTTTTTAAAGAATCAAATATAGCTTCTAGAAATTAGAAATGAGAGCATTAAAATTAAAAGCTCAATGTATGAGGGTTAAACAGTAAATTAAACAGAGGTGATGAGATATTTAGTGAACTGGAAAATAAATCTGAAGAAATTATATAGAAAGTACCATAGGAATAAGAAGATATGGAAATATAAAATAGAGATTAAAACATATGGCTAGAATGGTAAAGTCTACCATGGGTTTGATTAGATTTCCAGAAAGAAAAGAGCTGATGAAAGATACAAGTCCTCAAGTTAGGGAAGCAAGCCAGACTTAAAAAAAAAAAAAAATTAAAACCAGCAACATTTAGAAAAATCATAATAAAATTTCAGAAGACTAAAGCTGAATGATCTTAAAAGCAATCAAAGGTAAAAGACAATTTACCTAACAAGAGTAACAATTAGATTCGCAGTTGACTTCTCAACAGCAATAATGAAAACCAGAGATAGTAAAATAATATTACTAAAGTTCTGTGAGAAAATAACTTTTATCTCAGAACTGTATACTCAGAAATAACTCTCTTCAAGAATGAGGATCCCATAAACACATTTTTATGCAAACAACTCTTAAGATAATTTATTTCCCTCAATAAGGGTTCTATGGAATGTACCTCAGACAAAAGAAAAATAGTACCAGAAGAAAGGGCTAAGAGACAAGAAGAAAGGGGTGAGCAAGTAAAATGGTAAACATGTGGGTCAAACTAAGCCAACACTGACTTGAGAAACAACAATAAAAACGTCTATTTTGTGGGTTTATAAAACAACTAAGTAAGGGACTTCTAGTTTCAGTTCCAAGAGCTTGGGAGTTCTTGCTCTCATCTTTATAATATGGAAAATCTGGTCACACTGAAAATCAATAACTTTTCTGGGACCCATTAGAGAACTTAGGCCATAGAGAAAACTATTACCTTGAAATGTGAAGAATCAGGCACTTTCAGAGAGAAAGAAAGCATCTGAAATTTGCTTATCTACTGCAGAAAGCACTGGATGCCCGAAGCTAGTTAATACTGGAATACTACAAACAAATTTACACTTGTAAATTTAACTATTTAGAATATATGGATCAATTCCTTGAAAACCACAGCCTCTCACAAGTCAGTCAAAAATAAAATAGATACTCAAATAGTCCTATAAACATTAAAGTAATTTAGTTCAACATAAAATCTCCAGAAATAGGAATCTCCAGACCTAAATGGGTTTACTTCAAAAGTCTGTAACACTTTTAAAGAAGAATTAATGCAAATTTTAAACAATATTTTCAAGGAAATAAGAAGAGGAGGGATTTTTTCCATTGAATTTTATGAGGCCAGAATTACCCTGATAGCAAAACCATACAAATGGAGTACCAAAACCCCCAAAACTCTATAGTTCACTCTCTCATAAACTTAGATGCAAAAATCCTCAGCAAAATATTGGTAGACAGAATCCAACATTACATGAAAATAATTACAGTCAGTCCTCTGTATCTGTGGGTTCCAGATCTGCAGATTCAACCATCTGCAGATAGAAAATACTTAAAAAAAAAACCCAATAAAAATAACAAGAATAAAACACTACAAAGAAAAAGCAATACAGTATAACAACCATTTACGTAGCATTTACATTGTATTAGGTATCATAAATAATCTACAGATGATTTAAAGTATATGAGAGGATATGTGTAGATTATATGCAAATACTAGGCCATTTTATATAAGGGACTTGAGCATTCATGGATTTTGCTATCTGCAGAGGTTCATAGAACCAATCCTCCACAGATACTGAGAGATGACTGTAAATGCAATGATTAAGTGGGATTTAGTACAGGTATGCAAGACTAGAACAACATTCAAAAAATCAATTAATGTATTCTACCACATCAACAAACTAAAGAAGAAAAATCAATAGACACTGATAAAGCACTTCATAAAACCCATTAATGATAAAAATGTTTGGCAAGTTAGGAATAGAGATGAATTACCTAACCTTGATAGGAACTCCTTTCTTTAAATAATTTTAAAGAGTTTATTTGAGCATTCAGCAATTCATGAATTGAGCAGCACAATACACGAGCAGTTCAGGGCTCCACTGAGGGGGATCAAGGGAAAACTTTTATGAAGTGTTCTCGGAAGAAAGCTAAACATTTGACTGCTTACAGTAGAAAGTCCATAGTTAGAGGTTAATTGGTGGTTTCTGAATGGTTACGCTTAAGTTTTTTATGTTTTTATTTTTTATTTTAAGTTCAGGGGTACATGTGCAAGTTTCTTACTGAGGTAAATTAATGTCACAAGAGTTTGTTGTACAGATTATTTTGTCACCCAGGTGTACCTAATACCTATTAACTATCACCCATTAGTTATTCTTCCTGATCCTCTCCGTTCTCCCACCCTCTACCCTCAGGTAGGTCACAGTGTGTGTTGTTCCCCTTTGTGTCCATGTGTTCTCATCATTTAGCTCCCACTTATAAGGGGGAACATGCAGTATTTGGTTTTCTGTTCCTGTTTTAGGTTGCTAAAATAATGGCTTCCAGCTTCATCCATGTATGTCCCTGCAAAGGCCACAATCTCATTCTTTTTTATGGCTGCATAGTATTCCATGGTATACACATACCACATTTTCTTTATCCAGTCTATCACTGATGGACGTTTAAGTTGATTCCATGTCTTTGGTATTGCAAATTGTGCTGCAATGAACATATGTGTGCATGTGTTTTATAATAGAATGATTTATATTCCTTTGGGTATATACCAGGTAATGGATTGTTGGGTTGAATGGCAGTTTTGTATTTAGCTCTTTGATGAATCACTACACTGCTTTCTACATGGTTGACCTAATTTACATTCCCACCAGCAGTGTATAAACATTCACTTCCCTCTGCAATCTTGCCAGCATCTGTTATTTTTTGACTTTTTTATGATAGTCATTCTGACTGGTGTGAGACGGTATCTCATTGTGGCTTTGATTTGCATTTCCCTAATGATCAGTAATGTTGAGCTTTTTTTCATATGCTTGTTGGCTGTATGTACGTCTTCTTTTGAAAAGTATCTGTTCATTTCCTTTGTCCACTTTTCAATAGGCTTTTTGCTTTTTTCTTGTAAATTTGTTTAAGTTCAACTTGATAAGAAACTTCTACAAAGCAAACAAAAACTATCACCAACATTATAATTAAAAGTGAAAGACTAAATGCTTTCCCCATAACATCAGGACTAATGTAAGGATTTCTACCTTCTCCACTCTTTTGACATAGTACTGGAAGTTCTAACAACTGCAATAAGGCAATAAAAGGAAATAAAAGGTGTACAGTTTGGAAAATAGTTTTTAAAAATTCCCTATCTGCAAATGTCATGATTGCCTACATAGAAATATCCCCCTAGACTATAGAAATTCCTAGAACTAATAAGTGAGTTAATCAAGGCTTCAAGATACAAGATCATCACACAAAAGCAATCTTGAGATTTTCATTTCTGGCATGACATGAAGAGCTCTGAAGATCCATTCTCTAATGAAACAAGCTTAGCTGGCAAAAATTACAACAAAACAACCTTTTAAAATCTATAGAAATTGTCTTAATGGAATACAGCACATGAAGATATTTTTATTCATGAAAATCTACTGAAATTTGGTAAGAATATAGTCTTTGACATGTGTGTCATGCTACTGTCCCCAACCTTCCTACTGTCCTCTCACTACTGGCTCCAAGCTTAGCTTGACAGAAGCTCCACTTAAGGTGTATATAGCCAGGATGAAGCTCCCTTTTTTCTTGGAGAGAATGTCCCATCAATGCTTTGGCATCTTACTGGAAGGAGCAGAGAGCTAGCATTTAGCATTCCCTTCAACTCAGAATTGCAGAGGCTAAATTCCTGGCAAATGTGGTTATGAGGCTGGAGGATCCCTCTCTCCTCCCAGCCTTAACTCATAGAATGGAGGCTATATCCCAAGTGTAATAGGCTAAGAATCCTGGGGGCCTGATCACCCTCATTCCATCTTGCTCATAGGGTAGGCTCCACACCAGGACAGGCAAACTAAGACCAGAAGCTGCTGCCTTGCTCAGCACCCAGAACACTGCTAAGAGAGTATGCCCATGGAAAGAAGAAATTCATAAGATGAGAGAGCTCTGAAATTCTCCCCCCAAAACTAACTTTATTTTTAACATAGTATAAAGAAGCTCAAGCCTAAGAATGTTCTCAAAAACTACAAGTTCACTTAACTAAGAGCAACGTATGCCAGCTAGTTCATCAGAGACAACAAGAGACAGAGACAGGTAAGACGAGCCCGCCCTTCTGGGGTATGAAGAAACCTTAAAGACTTACCTCACAAACTACTCCTGCTAGAGTTTAATTAGAAAAGGCTGCTGAGCAATGCATGCTTCAGGACACTGCCAACAAAACAGACAAATCAAAAACAAAATAGAGCCATCAGCTAGTAATTAGTGGAGCCTAGAGTGTATGTAATACTCACCATGTGGGCTGACAACTTAATAGAGAGACTGGGAAAAAGTCAAAGAAAGCCTAAAGGTTGACTTAAAGAAAACCTGCAAGCCAAAAGCTATGCACTTCTAGAAGCAACAATTGAAAGGTTCACACTGCAGGGAAAGAGACTTCAAAAATAGTCTAGCCAAGACACAAAGCAAAGAGTTATACAAAAATAATGGAATTATACTAGAAGGTAATTCAAACCCACAGGAACAAATGAAAATAATATAACAAATATATACATGTCCTTTTCTCAGCTTCTTTAAAACATAAAATTATGTAAAATAATAACTATAATGATGTATTGTTTAGTTTTTAGCATATACAAATATTATATATATATATATAATAATAGCACAAAAAGGAAGATGGAAGACAGCTATATCGGAGTAAAATTTTTACATCTCATTGGAATTAAATTAGTATAAATTAAAAGCACACTGATAGTTAAGACGTATGTGAAAAGCTCTAGAACAACCACGAAGAAAATACCTGAAAAATATGTAATAAAAAATGATCAAATGAATTAAAATCTTAAACCAGAATCATTCATTTAATGCAAAAGAAAGCAGTAAAGGAGGAATAGAGGGAAAAAGACATGAGTTATATGAAAAAACAAAACTGCATATTTAAACCAACTATATCAATAATGATTTTAAATCAGAATGAATTTATCACACCAGTCAAAAGGCAGAGAATATCTAACTGTAAACAAGATCCAACTGCATGCTGCCTACAGAAGATACATTTTAGATTGAAAGATACAAGGCCAGGCCTGGTGGCTCAAGCCTGTAACCTGAGCACTTTAGGAAACCAAGGTGGGAGGATCCTTGAGCCCAGAAGTTTGAGACTAGCCTAGGCAACATAGTGACACTCCATCTCTATTCTAAAAAAGAAAAAAGAAAAAAGGAGAAAGAAGCAAATAGATTAAAAGTAAAAGAATAGCCAAGCGTGGTGGCTCATGCCTGTAATCCCAGCACTTTGGGAGGCTGAGGCAGGTGGATCACGAGGTCAGGAGTTCAAGACCAACCTGGCCAACATGGTGAAACCTCGTCTCTATTAAAAATACAAAAATTAGCTGGGCATGGTGGCGTGCATCTGTAATCCCAGCTATTCAGTAGGCTGAGGCAGAAGAATCGCTTGAACCCAGGAGGCAGAGTTGCAGTTGGGCCAAGATCGTGCTGCTGCACTCCATTCCTTGGTGACAAAGCGAGACTCCATCTCAAAAAAGAACAGGCCACAGCCAGGCCTGTGGCAAGTC
>NW_016108074.1:453372-457617 GCF_001604975.1 Cebus imitator | reverse complement strand
GAGTGAAACTCCGTCTAAAAAAAAAAAAAAAAAACTACACAGAAGATCAACAGGGAAATAGAGGAATTCAACACAAACTAGTAATAACAAACATCTGTAAAACACTCCATCCACAAACAGCAGACTACATTTTTCTAAAGTGTACACCAAACATTCTCCAAGACAGACAATATTCTAGGCCATAAACGAACTTCAATAAACATGGAAGAATGGAAATCATATAAAGCACGTTCTCCAATCACAATGGAGTAAAATTAGAAATTAATAACAGAGAGAACTTTGGGAAATTCATAAATATGGGAACCTAAAGGAAACAGAAGAAAGGATATAATAAGGATTAGAGGTGAAAATAATAAAACTGAGAAAAGAAAAACATTAGAAAAAAATCAATAAAATCAAAAGTTGGTTATTTAAAAAAATTAATAAATGACAAATTTTAGTTAGATGGACCAAGAAAAAAAAAAAGAGAAAACTCAAATTAATAAATTAAGGAAAGAAAGGGGAGACATTACTACTGACTTTATGAAAATAAAAAGAATTATAAGGGAATATTATGAACAATCATAAACTATATAGCAACACAATAAATGCCTTAGGTTAAATAGACAAATTATTAGAATGATACAAACTCTCAAAACTGACTAAAAAAGAAATGAAGTCTAAATAGATCTATAACATGGGGTTGAATAAGTAATGAAAAACCTTGCCACAAAGAAAAGTCCAGGATTAGACGGTTTCACTGGTGAATTCTCGCAAACATTTAAAGAATAATACAATTTTTCAAAAGCTCTTTCAAAATGTAGAAGAGGAGGAAGCACCTCCCAGCTCTTTTCACAAGGCCAGTATTTCTGTGCTACCAAAGTTAGACAAATATATTAGAAGAAAAGAAAATTATAGACCAATAGCTGTTACAAACATGGATGTAAAAATCCCTACAAAATACTACCAAACTGAACCCAGTAATGTAGAAAAGGACTTATATGTGTACATTATATATGTATATATTATACTTATACATCACAATAAAGTTAGATTTATTATAGGAATGTCGGGTTGGTTTAACCTCTGAAAATAAATTAATGCAATGGACCACATCAAAAGAACTGAGGACAAAAACCATATGATAATCATAATAGGCACAGAAAAAGCATTTGGAAAATTAAATACCCCTTCATGATAAAACCACACAACAAATTAAGACTAGGAGGAAAGATCCTAAACCTAATAAAAGACACAAGTGAAAAATGCACAGTGAATATCACACTTAGTGGTGAAAGATTAAATGTTCTCCCCCTTTCCCCCTGCCAAGATAAGTAACAAGAGAAGGATGTCTGTTTTCACCTCATCTTTTCAACATTCTTGTAGAGATTATAGTCAAGATAATTAGGTAAGAAAAATAAAAGGCATCCAGGTTGGAAAGGAAGAGATGAAATTATTTCTATTTGCAGATAACATAATCTTGTATATCGAAAATCTGAAGGAATGCACTAATTGGACCTAATAAATGAGTCCAGCAATGTTGCAGAATATAAGATCAATATATAAAAATCAATTACATTTCTATAAAGTAGCCATGAGCAAACAAAATGAAATTAAGTAAAACAATTCTATTTACAATACCATCAAAAACAATAAAATGCTTAAAAGAGTACTTTTAAAAATGTAAAACACTCTGAAAACTACAAAACATTGCTGAAAATAATTAAAGACTTAAGTAAATGAACAACATCTCATGTTCAGGGACCTAAAACTTATTATTGTTAAGATGGCAATATTCCCTAACTAATCCATAGATTAAATGCAGCCCCTATCAAAGTCTCAGCTTAATTATTTGCAGAAATTAATAAATGGATCTTAAAATTTATATGGAAATGCAAAGAGCCTTTGCAATCTTGAAAACAATCTGAAAAAGAACAAAATTAGACATACTTCCCAAATTCAAAATTTACTTAAAACTATAGCAATCGGCCGGGCGCGGTGGCTCAAGCCTGTAATCCCAGCACTTTGGGAGGCCGAGGCGGGTGGATCACAAGGTCAAGAGATCGAGACCATCCTGGTCAACACGGTGAAACCCCGTCTCTACTAAAAATACAAAAAATTAGCTGGGCATGGTGGCGCGTGCTTGTAATCCCAGCTACTCAGGAGGCTGAGGCAGGAGAATTGCCTGAACCCAGGAGGTGGAGGTTGCGGTGATCCGAGATCGCGCCATTGCACTCCAGCCTGGGTAACAAGAGCGAAACTCCGTCCCCCCCCAAAAAAAAAAAAAAAGAAACTATAGTAATCAAGAGTGTGTAGTATTGGCATAGGGTAGAGATGCATATAAACCAATAGAATAGAACTGAGAGCCCAGAAATAAACCCTTCAATTTTTAGTCACCTGTTTTTCATCAAGGTGCCAAGACAGTTAAGTCAGGGAAAGAAGAATCTTTTAAAAAATGCTGCTGGGACAACTGGACATCCACAAGCAAGAGAATGAAGCTAGATTCCCATTTCATACCACATGCAAATATTAACTCAGAATAAATAAAAAACCTAAATGTAAGAGCTAAGACTATACAACTGTTAGAAAAAAACCTAGGCATAAATCTTTGTAACCTTGCATGCTACAACATGAATTAACCTTGAAAACATCATGCCCAAAGAAATGAGCCAGATACAAAAGGCCACATATTTTATGATTCCCCTTATATAAAATGTCCAGAATAGGCAAATCCATAGAGGCTAAAAGTAGATTAGTGGTTGCCAGGGTCTAAGGGGAAAGGGGAATGTGGAATAAGCCTACAGTATGGAGTTCTTTTTTGGCATAAAGAAACCGAACTGGAATTAGTGGTGATGGTTACATGACCACGTGAATGTACTCAAAACCACTGACTGTATATTTCAAAATGGTGAATTTTATGGTATGTGAACTATATATCTGTCAAAAACAACTTAAAAAAAAATAGGAAAACACATATGAGGCAAATATTAAGCCAAATAAAGCTAAGGTAGGTATATTAATATGAGAAAAAAGATTGATTATAGGGCAAAAATGTCAATGATACCAAATTACCAGGTATTACCAGAGTTAATAATTTCCTTATATGGTGATAAAATATTCAATTCACCAGAAAGATACAGCAATTCTAAATTTGTTTGTAACGATCTATGAACTTTCAAGATTGACAAAATTACAAGGAGACATTAAAAAATTTTCCATATCAACAGGCAGCCAAAACCCCAGAAGAATATACAACGTTTGAGCCAGATTAACAAACACAGCTTAATTGAGGTATATACTACACTAAACACAACTGTAAGACACACTTTTTTTTTCAAGTGCTATTGGAACTTTTACCAGAATTGTCCATAAGTTGGTCCATAAAGCAATTCTCAACAGATTTCAAAGAACTGAAATAATACAAAGTTTGTTCTCTGACCAGAATAGAATTAAACTGGAAATGACAAGAGCACTGATCTACCAAAACAGAAGCTGGTCCAAGGGCTGGTACTAAGCAGTGGAGGCCTCCTGCTGTGGTAAGCATTAACCCTTTAGTTGCTAGATGATAATCAGTAGGTCCTAGCTGTCCTGAGAAAGGAATTGGGGTGGCCAGGGTAACTGGGTAAGTGTTGGAGAGACTAAGAAAGCCTGGGACAGTGCCTATTTACAAAATGGACTAGAAATACTTTAAAAATTCATATGGCCATATGACAGTGAATCTGTGGAATATCAGCCCTGTTTAGTAGGCCAATGATAGAACTGGATACTTAGAAAAGAAGAAAGTGTGAAAATGAAGGAGCTGAGCAGCATGCAACTCTACTAAAGAAAAACAGAATAAATCCAAAGAAAATAGAAGAAACAGAGTAATGACGAAAAATAGTTAAATACAAAATAAAGAACAGAAAGGATCAAAAAGTCAAAAGTTGATTATTGTAGAAGAATTATAAAAGGGACAAACTTATAGCAAGATTGATCAAGAGAAAAAAGAAGGTACAAATAAATAATATTATAACAAAAGAGGCTATCACTACAAACGCAACAGATAAAAAGCTACAAAGATAGGAGCTTTACACAAAATAAATCTGAAAACTGATGTGAAGTAGAAAAATTCCGAGAAAACCATAACTTAGAAAAGCTTAAGAAAGCTGACTTTATTTGTGTATAGGAATGCATGTGATTTTTGCACATTGATTTTGTATCCTGAGACTTTGCTGAACTTGCTTATCAGTTTCAGGAGGTTTGGGGCTGAGACGATGGGGTCTTCTA
>NW_016108074.1:434637-451187 GCF_001604975.1 Cebus imitator | reverse complement strand
AAAAAAAAAAAAAAAAAAAAAAAAAAAAAAAAAAAAAAAAAAAAAAAAAAAAAGAAAGCTGACTTTAGTGGAAATAGCAAACTGAAAGGACTCTATAACTGATATAAGAAATTGTATCAGTTAAAATGTTAAAGGAGACATCAGGTCCAGATGGTTTTACCTGGAAATGCTGCCAGGCAAAATATTCGAGGAATGGATAGTTCTGCGGACAACCTCTGTCAGAGGACAGAATGAAAGGGAATAGTTCCCACCTGATTTTATGAGGTTAGTATAATTTTGAGACTCTTGGAAGAATTACAGGCCAATCTCTTTCCTGAGCAATATGCTAAAATCCTAAACAAAATATTAGTGAAAGAAATTCAGACGTTTTTATTTATCCCAGGACTGCAAGATTATTTCAACACAAGAAAAACTCTATTGTAATGTACCATGTTAATGGGTTAAAATAGAAAATTAATGTCATTTCAGTGAATACAGAAAATATGTTTAATAAACTTCAGCATTCATCCATCTTTTAAACATTGTATTGGCAAACTTGGAATAAACAGGAACCTCTTTAACCCATTAAATGGTATCTACCAAAAAAAAAAAATTACAGCAAATTTACTCAATGGTGAAACTTAAAATTGGAATCAGAATAAGAATATACACGATTAACATTTCTTTTCAACATGTACTGCACACCTCTTGTGTGTGTATATTAAAGGTGGGATGTCTTAGCAGTGTAATAATATAAGAAAAAGATAAAAATAAGGGTGGTGGGGAAAATGAAAGCTGTCATTGACATACAAATTGTCAAAACTCATAAGAAAGTTTAGCAGGTTTGCTAGTTACAAATTCATTACATGAAAAACAAGTACAGTTGTATTCATTAGCAACATACTGCTATAAAATTTAATTTTCTAAAAAGGTACTATTTAAGATAGCAACAAAAAAGTCAAAAAATCTTACAATGATGTGCAAGCCTTTTATCAATTAAATTATAAATCTTCACTCAACATGAAAAGGTCTGAATATATGGAGTGATATACCATGTTTAGGGAAGACTCAATGTCATAAAGATGGCAACTCTCTTCAAATTGATTTGATTTACAGATTATAATTTCCATCAAAATCCCAAAAGTTCTCTCTCTCTCTCTCTCTTGCTGTGTGTGTGTGTGTGTGTGTGTGCACGCGTGTGCGTGTGTGCGTGTGTGTGTGTGTGTAACTTGGAAAGCTGATTCCAAAATTTATGGGGAAGAGCATTGGGCCAAGAATAGGCAAGACACTCCATAAGAAGAGGGACAAAGTGGACTTGCTCTACCAGGATAAAGGTACAAGAATGTATACTGCACTATTGTTCATAATCAAAAATTAGAAACTACCCAAATGTTCAACAACAGTAAGACAGATAAATAAACTGTGATATATTCACAAGGGGAATAAACAAACTACAACTGCATGCAACAATAACATGGGTGGTTCACATAAACATAATGTTGGATGAGAAAAGAATATGCACAGCTGTTCAAGCACTTTACATGTTAATGAATTTCATCCTCAGAATAACATCATTAAGTGAATATGTGTCTTCTAGAGAGGATGATCCAAGAAAAGGGTGATTTAGACTTTTCAGGGATCAACAGACCGGCCTCCCTAGCAGGAGGTGAACCAGACATTGCCCAGACTTGGCAACCACTATCTAAGTTTTTTTGCCTCTATGGTCTAATAACATTTAGTCAAATATTAATGAATGGCTGTCTTGTGACCACAGAGCCCGATTCCTGGTTATGGTGAGTGGTAGAGTGGAAGTAGCACAGAATGGCCGTTTAATGAGCATCTACTATGTGCCAGGATCAGGGCCTGATCAACATCAGTATATAATGGTAAATAAGATCACACACCTACTTTCTTGTTTAAACAACAAGAACAATAGTAATAATGATAATTAACAATTATTGAGTATGTACTATGTGCTGGACACTCTTCTAAGCATGTCACATGCTTTAGCTCATCTAATCCTCACAACTACACTGTTATTAAATTCCTTTTACAGGGGAGGGAACAGAAGCCTGTAAGAGGTTAAGACACTTGTCCAAGGTCACAGAGACAGGGGGAGATAGAGCTGGGACTCAAACCTAGGCAGTCTGGATCCAGAACCTCTGAATCAGTGAATTACCCCAAGAAACACTGGGCCATAGGCATTAATCCTGTTTTATAGCTGAGGAAAGTGATGCTCCAAACTAAAGGGAGCACATATTTACTATCACCTTCTATTTGATAGAGACTATATTAGGTGACATATGTATATTATCTCTACAACGTGAAAGACACAGTTCCCAGGACTATAAGCATTCTAGTTCTGGAGGACCCATGTATGTAGAGAATGGCTTGTTTGTCACCTAAAGTCACATTCCTTTGGAAAAGACCAAGAGTGGCTGGCTGGGTGAGGGTACCTCTCAGTCTCCAGGCTCCTAGATCTCCAGATGAGTAAGTGAAAGAGCTGGTGGAGAGAAGCAGAGAGAACAAGAGCCTAGTCTTTTTTCTTCCTCTTCCTCCACTCACACCCTGTATACTATAACTGTATTTAACATCCTATATGCTCCTGGATCCTCTAAGCAACTACTGCTACCCCCAATATCCCTGAGCTTGGGCCTCCTCTAGCATTAACAGAGTAGAAACTTGGTCAACTGGCCTGTGGGGTGTCTCAATCTCGCAGTCCACAGCTGCCATATCTTCACTCACCTTATGGCCCCTCAGGCCACAATCCCTGGGCTGGATGCACCTTAGTCCACCACTGTCGCCCGTTATCTATGGGAAATGGTATACTCCAGTTTTTTTTTTTTTTTTTTTTTTTTTAATACGTACAGGTTTTGTTTGCTTTTCTTTTGCCCTTTATCTTCCTTAAATTTTCAAAGTGAGCACCACACCAGTGGGCTAGCCCTGAGAGACTGTCTCTCTCAAATTCCCAAAGCAGCAAGGGGGTCTGTATGTGCCAGGAAGGTAACACTGGAGACAGGACATTGAGTGTTTCCCAACCTAGGCAGGTATAGACTCAGAAAAGGCCTGAGAAAGGAGAGGAGCAATACTGCCCAGTGACATGGCACTGCTGCGTACCCAGCACCTGTCTCCTGAGAGATGATGCCAGGAATCATCACCTTATTTAACCCAGTCACTATCAGTCAGACAAGACCAACTCCCAGACCCTTCACAGAAATCACTAAAATGAAACACACTAGGCTATCACTGAACAGTCCTAAACTAGAAATCTTAAATTCCAAACAAGAAACATTCCAAACAAGCTCTACATTAGAAAGGAAAAGTTCCTAAAGATCTCTCTGATTAAAATGGTCTTAACCTAATCTTTCTCTGTCTTCATCTGTTTCTTTCCACCTCTTCTCTCTCATTCTCTTCCCACCTTTTTGACACTAGCCTCTATTTCATCCAGTTGTTCATCTATTCCAACTTTTAGGTTGAGGTGGGAGTGGATGGCAAGGGGAGAGGCAACCTTTGCTCTTCTACACCCACTTTACCACCACCACCTTGAAACCCACAGAAGCAAACCCCACTTACAGCCCCTTCTCCGTTGCAGCCTGCTGCTGCCGCTGCTGTGTGGAATCCAGATCTTCTGTAACCTGGTTTGGGTGAGCTCGCCCATCTCTGGAGACATCTTAGGAGTAGCAGCTAATGACATCACTGCCCACAAGGTACCTGGCCTTACTTCCTGTCTTACTATCGTACTGCTGTGGCCACAGCAGCAGGTGGACAGGGCTGGGACGGGGGGTACGCTGGGTTTCTGAGCCCTCTCAAAGTCTGTCTTCAGTCCCCTCTTCCCTTTCCTCTGGTCCTAGCCTGTCTCTGCTCCTGTATGTACTAGAAGGGGCTTGGGTGCAGAAAGCGAGAGGTTGGGCAGAGGTCAGGAGGGGCCTCTGAACTCCAAGGGCTGTGTATATAGGAAGCAAGTTGGAGCCCAACAAGGAAGGCAGCCAGCAACACAACCCAGGTCTGACCAGTCACTTCCCTCCAATGAAGGCAAGACTAATACAGTATGCAAATAAAAGACCAAAGATCATGTGCTTACAGCCTGTGTGGGGTAGAGAGGCAAAGGTGATGGAGGTAGGTCTCAGCAGCTTTCCCAGCTTTGAAATAAAAAATGGGCCCAAGGAGAATGTCAAGCTCCAACCCAGAAACAAAGATTCACATCAGAAATGCAAGGTTCCCAAGGACAAAAACACAAACACAAAGTCCCTACAGGGGAATGCAGTGTTTTGAGCTGGCAATTAGAGGCCCAAACTGGACGAGGAAGGTCCACTACCTCTCGGCTTCCCCGACCCAAAATGGCATTGCATCCCTTGTATTCCCTGGATTCTGCTGCCTTCCTTGCCACAGGGCCTCTCCCACCTAAAATGTGTTGCCTGGGGCACTCTTGAAGAGATGGGCACTATCTGATCATCTTTCTACTCTCTCTAGCCAAGGGCTAAATAAATAGGAGTAAACTGACACCTTTGGAAGAGCGCTGCCATTGCCTGGGGCTGGGGGTGGGGGAATGGTAAGCTCTGCCCACATGGCTGCTAGCCACCATCAGATGCCCTAAGGAGAATAACACTGGCATCATGAACTGATAGAAAATTTCGCTAAAGTTCCTCATGCCAAGCCATTGGGATGGAGACTTAAGAGGGTGGAGGTTGCAGCAGGGAGCAGAGAGCAATGGCCTCAGAGTAAGACAAGTCCATAGGCCAGAGCCATCCAGCCCAGATGACTCGCCCTCACTTGCCCTCTTTCCCCCTTCCCTGACCCGTTGTTTTGAGGCTTTTATGTGTAGAACTCATAGAACTGCACTGCTTTCCTGGATGACATCCAAGTATGCTCTTACTTCACTCTTTTGCAACCTTCCCACCCCCAGTGAACCTCCAATGATTGGCTACGAGGAAGCTCAACTTTCTTCCACTGAGCTGGGCTACACAAGGGCAATCTCTTGGGGACAGAAATTTCCAATCCCTGCCCTCAAATGCTCTCAGCCCTACTTTGCCTTTTAAGAAGTTCCCTAAAATACATTTGCAAGCCTTAGTCTACACAAGGGTCAGATTCCCTCCAGCTGTTGTGTATAAATCATACCAAATTTTTAACATTCCAGAGCCCACCTATCTAAATGAATCAACGGAGACAGCAGATCATAATGGTTAAGAGCAATAGGCTCTGAAGCCATATTACTTGAGTGGAATCCTACCTCTGTCCCTTGTTGGCTGTGAGACAATGAGCAAAAGACTAAACTTTTCAGTGCTTTAGTTTTCTTATCTGGAACACGAGAATGATAGGAGTGCCTACTCTCCTTAGTATTGTTGAAGATTTAATGTGTTAAAAAATGTAAAGCAATCTGGGAAATGTTAAAAATATATTATCTAACACTGTTACTCCCTGTGGGAGGTAAATGATCAGACACCTCTCTGACTAATCTGAAACTTCTAATGTAATGCTGACCATATAGAAAACCCTCAGTTAAGGAAACTTACAAAATTATGGCAAAAGCTTAACATTTATAATACACAAAGAGTTCCTGCAAATCAATTAAAAGGATGAATCAATTTTACTCTTTTCATTTTGTGTAAAGAATTGTGAGATCATTTCATCTCACCCTCTCAGGTAAGAAAACTGAGATCTAGAAATATTTTCCTAAGCTCATGTAGTAAATCAGTGGCCAAGTCAGGAATAGAACACCAGGGACCTAATTTCTCCCAGGCCAGGGCTTTTCTTTAATTAATCAATCGAGCCTGATCTAAGAATGTGGTCTTACAGGTTAGCTCAGAACCTCTAGAGTCTCAGAACTAAACTTTGTAAGAGGTACAACTCTCTTAATTCTAATAAATTTCCTAACTGGTATAAATCTGTTAATATTAATAATCTTAATTATAACCCTTTCCCTGTATGCTTTCCATTGTCCACAAAGCAACAACATATCCGTTATCTTATTTGATCCTTACAAACATCCTTGTTAACCTTACAGGGAAACTGAGGTCTGGGGAGGGGAAATGGCATGTTCAAGGTAATCTAGCCGGTCACATGAATGCCTCTTCTATGATTACAATTTTGTCCTCATGATTACAATTTTGTCCTCATGACCCTGCCAACAGGCAAAAGGATAATTTTAGCAGCAGGAAATCTGAGATAGGAAGCTGGCAGGCTTTTGACAAAGTTTGAAAGGGTAAACCTGGGGTCCAGGCTCAAAAACCCAATTTAAAATTGCCTGGAATTAGCTATGAGATTCCTCACTACTGTTACCAATTCTGATCCCAGAAGCAGGAGACCAAAACAAGCTTTATGGAAAGACCTCAGCTTGGCACTCAAGACTTCTCAATCAAGCTTTGGCCTACCTGTCCAGCCATGTCTCTCCTTAGATCTCCATGCTTAAACTGCACTGGCTGACTCACTGAGCTCCAAAATACACCGTGTATCTTCCTGTTTCTTGACCTTTGCTCAGCCTGAAATGCCATCTTTCTCCTTCTATTCCCAACAAAATCTGACTCACTTTTCAAGGTCTGGTTCGATGTTCACTTCCTCTGGGAAGCGACCCCTGTATCCTTGGGACAGGCTTTGTCTTTGGTTCTTATATTGCTTATATGCTCCTATCTGAGCAAGTATCCACCAGTATTTTCCTGGTCTGCTTCCCCACTAGACTGTGAACTCCTTGAGGATGGAGACTGGATCTCAGTGATCTGCAATTTGTGTTTCCAGTGTTCAACTCAGGCCCTGGCACAGAGGACAGACGAGATACTTGCTCGTGTTTGTGCAGTCTACATCTCCCTACCCTGGATGAGATGCACTTGTGGACAAGTAATCCTAGTTCAACAAGGTAAATATTATAACAGAGAGCTGTACAGGGAATTGGATGGGAGAACTAACTTGGTCTAAGGTAGGAGGTGGCATTTGGAAAAGTTTTTCTACATTGAATGGGACAGAAACAAATAAACAAATGAATGAAGTCCTCTCTGAAAAGGGCCAATGGACTTGTGGCAGAGAAAGGGTTCAGTCAGTACCAGATTCTCATTCAAGACCAAGCTCTGACCTGCAGCTCTTGGTCTAAAATTCTAAAATGAGGCTATCTCTAGGGAAGAAAAGATTATAATGTGATTTCCCAAGGCCCACAGATCCTGACCCCATGCCCCTCCCAAAGGACAGGGCATGTATATGGGGGGAGAATCCCATGTAAACCAGCATATGACAATGCTGATAGGTAATATAATCACGAATGGGGTCTCCCTATTGGTAGCTCTCAGACTGTTTGGGTATGAATGCATTTGTGGAGAGTGAAGGTGTGAGGGGAGATCGACCACATGCTTACAAGCTAGGTGCATGTATTTGAGTGTTAAGCCTTCTGTGGCAGTAGCCTAGGATCCCCCTCCTTCTCAGCCACTGTCCTGGCCCACCATCTCTCCACTATTTTCAGCCTCATGCCTGGACCCCAAACCTCACTGAATCCTAGTCCTAGAAGTAGCTCTCCACAGACCATAGTCGCACAGGGAGAAAAGGAGCTGGAGGGTTTTGGGTGGTATTCCTGTGGAGCCTATAGAAAAAACAAGATCACTACTCCTAGACAGAGCAAGGAAGTCCTGAAATGTCTCCAAAGAGCTTTGGTTTCTGTCCTTCTACCCTTTTTGATTGTGACAGCCCTCTGAGGACAGTTGGCCGAAGACTTTGATTTCCATTTTACTGAGGAAGCTACTGATGCCCAGAGAAGCTAGAGAGCTTGTTCAAAGCAACACAGCAAATCAACCCTACTTTATACACCAGTGGGGAGGTAAGAGATATAATCTTAATCACTCAGTTCATTCAAAACCAGGCTAGACCAAGTTACAGAGACTTTCAAAGGTGCTAGGAAATTGCCCTGGGGACCAGTGTCCCACAATGGCCAGAATGGATTTTTTAAAATATACAGATAGATAAATAGATTACATATAATCTTTTCCCTCACTTTCCCATGCCCTTTAATGCACATGCCAACCAACTACCTAGGCAAAGAAAACTTTCCAGAGAGCCTGAAGAATGGATGTGGATTTGTGCAACTCCTGCCTACTTTCCCTTTTTTTCACTTACCTTTTCTTCTAGAGGTTTTTTCTTCCATCGCTAATTATCCAGCACTGGGTTCTCTTGCATTTACAGACCTCCAAGGCAGGTCCAGTGGGTGGCATCAAAGAGGACGCCTGGAGGTATTCGTTGGTTCCCTGAGAAGGTTGAGGATGTACCCTTGTTAAGTGGGGGGTGTACGTGCTCTGTTGAAATATCAGCTGTTGTAGTTGCCAAAGAAGTTCCTGAGCCACCCGAAGACTTTTCTCTTCAGTCCAACCATGTGTTCACCTTGCCCCAAAGGTCAGAACTAATATTAACAAGCCACTGCAGAATGGGGAAATTAAAACCAGCTATGGAGACAGGCAAGTTCTGGATTTCGCTGGGGTTGAGTTTCAGATGGGTCTTCAGTGTAAATGGGCACAATCCCTTACTGGAAAGCAATCTGGCAATATGAAGCAAGAGAAAATGTTCATTTCCTTTGTCCTAGTTATTGCACTCCTGGGACTCAATCCTGAGTCAATAACCCCCAAAGCATGAAAAAACTCAGGACATACAAATTTTTATTTTATTCATAGAGCTATTTTCTAATAGCAACAACTGGTAACCTTTAAGTCCTCCAGGAGGAAAAGCAGTTTACTGGATCTTTGCTGTAACCATTGAGGATGATGGCTCTAAGACTGAAATTCTGGGGAAAAAATAATTATGCTGCAATTCTGGGTGAGGAACCTAAAGATGTATCATTATGCTTTTCCCTGGACATTAAGCATATCCATTACTTCTATTTTTTGTGCACTCAAAACCAAGCCATGAACCTGTTGATGCTCTTGTTATTGTCCTTTGTTCATTCATTCACCTGACAAATGTCTATTGCTTCCTAATATATGCTGTGTCCAGTATTAGCGGATGTGACTAACAAGATGAACCAGACATAGTCATTGCTCTCAAGCTGCTGGCAGTCTAGTAGCAGCAGAAATAGAAGTCACTGATAGCTGTTCATTGTAAGTCCTGTGACAGAATGGACCATACGGTGCTGTGGGGCCCCAGAGGAAAAGTCTTAACTGGGGAGGTGTGTGGTCAGTAAAAACACTCAGAAAAGTAATCCTTGAGCTAATTAAGACAGGGTTTGAATCTTGACTGTACCACTTCAGTGTAAGAAAGAGTGAACTGTGAGAATGAAGTGAATTCACTCGACGTCTCTAACTTAGCCTCAATGCCCCGAACTGTGTTGCCCTGAGAATGAAATGAGGTAACATATACAGAAGAGTCATGGATGCATCGGGAGACAATGCTGCTCACGAGCTTACATTTCCTGGGCCTCGATTTCACTTATCTGGGAAACAGAACTAAGAGGAAGTATGTGTCTGGCTACATCCTTCAGAATGTTAGGCGGGCCAAGACAAATAAAGGCAGGCTTGAGACAGCCTCCTCCTCCTCCTCCTCCTCCTCCCCTTTGGCCCAATAAAGCCAAAGGCCCTCCTCCTAAGTCTTATCTCAGTGGAGCAACTCTTACTGCTCCCTCCTCCAACCACGAACTTCCCCTTGCCCCGCCCAACGCGAGCACAAAGCACCACCTACTCCTGGGGCGCAAGCGCGGCAGCCTTCGGCGTACTTAGGTGGGTGGTCCGCCGCACTGAGGGCGGGGCTTTGGCTACTTCGCGGTTCCGCTCAGGGTTCCGTCGCTTAAAAAGTGGCAAAATCCCGTTTGTAAGTAACCGGAAGCACCAGGTGGACTTCTCAGTAGAGCGAAAACGCACTGAGACTCAGGTGTCCGAGCAGGAGGAGCAGGAGCCCAACTAGAAACTCTTCTCGTCATTCATTGTCCCTAGGCTTCCGCTCTGCTTCCTTCAGCGTCCGCCACTTCCTCCTCCCGCCAATGAGAGCTAAGGAAGTTAAAGCCCCGCCCCAGTGCGTCAGACGCGTTTGTGGCACGCACGAGAACGCCTGCGCAAACGCGCGCAGGAGGCGGGCTGGGCCAACTTCCGAACAACAGGCAGTTCGCCCGCGCCTAAGTTGGCGCGGGCTGTCCCGACCAGTTAAGATGTTGCGTGTGGTGAGCTGGAACATCAATGGGATTCGGAGACCCCTGCAAGGGGTGGCAAATCAGGAACCCAGCAACTGTGCCGCCGTGGCCGTGGGGCGCATTTTGGACGAGCTGGATGCCGATATCGTCTGTCTCCAGGAGACCAAAGTGACCAGTGAGCGCTCTGAATTCCAGCATCCCTACATACTTTTTCTTTTTCATGAACTTTTGCCTCTTACTCCATGTAATTTTACTTTCCCAGTTTCCTATTCTTAGAGTCCTGCCCTTAGACCCAGATCCCTTCTCCCTTAAACGCCCGTTTCCCACCCTAGTTAGATCCCCTAATTGCACTCCATCTCCTGTCTTCAGCAAACTTTAGCTCCTCCTCCAAACCCCGTAGCTAGTCAGATTCCCACTCATTCTCTGGCCCCAAATTCAGTCCCCTGAATTTCCTCCTTCCATAAGCTGTTCGTCTCCCCGCCACCCAGTCAAACCCCCCAATTCTTCATGTTTGCCCCAAGCTCAGATCCTCTAATTCCCACCCGTCTTTGACCCCAGCTCAGTCTTTGTAATTTCCTCCTTTTCACACCTCTACCTCAGATACCCCTTATCCCCATCTTTTTTCACCAGCTGAAAGCCCCTAATTCCCACCTCATTTCCCACCCCAAGCTTAGATGTCCTCTTATTTCTTCTCCCTATTATCTTCCCTCAGAATCCCCTAATGTCTTTTCCCTCCATCCCCAGTGCAGATCCCCTAATTCCCCCTCTCTTACCTCCCACCCTTAGCTCAGATGCCCACTTTCTTCCCTCATGTCCATCCCCACCTCCAGCTCCCGCGCATCGTCCAGACCCCCAGGCTTAGGCCTGATTCTTTTCCCCTCCCACCTAATTCTCAAGCTCCACTTTATAGTCTCTAACCCTCCCCTCCCCTTCTGATTCTCATATCAATTTCCTCTCTGGCTTTTCCCACCTTTCTAGCTCCTCCTGTAATCATAGATACTTCATTTCCTTCACCCCCAACTCTGGCTCTGATGTGTGCAAGGAATTAGCCTACAACTATAATTCCAGGCCTTTGTGTTTCGTGCATGCTAGTCTTACTTCTGACTTAATCTTACATTTTTTTTTTCCCCAGGGGATGCACTGACAGAACCCCTGGCTATCGTTGAGGGTTATAACTCCTATTTCAGCTTCAGCCGCAACCGTAGTGGCTATTCTGGTAAATGGGGCCTTCTGTGGACTTTAAATTAGTGATGGTGGCAGGTAGGGGAAGAGGGTTTCCAATATTTGATGAGAGGGTAATAAGAAATTTAGACATTTAGTTTACAGAGCTAAAGCTGCATAATAGTAAGTTACGTGAAATATAATTTTTATGTTTAAATTATCCTATTGGACCTCAAGTACAGTAGTAGTGTGGTACTTAATTGTGTGAACTGTGAAGCCAGATGGCCTGGGTTTGAATTATGGCTCATTTCCTAGCTGTGTACCCTCTGGCAAGTTACTTTACCTCTTGGGTGCCTCAGATTCCTCGGCTAGAAAATGAAGATCATGTTTACCTTCTAGGGCTGTTACAAGGATTAAATGAATTAATCCGTGTGATAATAGCTAAAACTTCTTGAGCACTCACCATGTATCAATGTAAAAAACTTAGAACATTAGCCGTTATTATCCTATGGCTTTTTTGGATGCAGGAAGTGAGACTCCAGGGTTTGAGTAAGGTTGCCCAAGAGCCACACTTTGTGAAGATGACTTAGGTGACCTGTGTGGGGACAGTTGGAGTGGGACAGGCTGTACAACAGGCTATTGGCTGCCAGGTCTTCTCAGAGTACCCTATCTGTTTCCAGGTGTAGCCACCTTCTGTAAGGACAGCGCTACCCCAGTGGCTGCTGAAGAAGGCCTGAGGGGCCTGTTTGCCCCCCAGAATGGGGATGTGGGTTGCTATGGAAACACAGATGAGTTTACCCAAGAGGAACTCCGGGCTCTGGATAGTGAGGGCCGGGCCCTCCTCACACAGCACAAGATCTGGTAATAGCTCTTATCTCCCTGCTACTGAGCACTGCTGGTGCGACCTTTTGAGTGTGAAGATTCTAAGGCTTGCCTTATAAACATATGTGCACCGTGGAAAAGTTCCCAAATTTGCCTTTCCTTGTTTAGTCCTGGCTGGGCTGCTCACTACGTGACCCTGGCAAATTGTGTTCCCCTCTGAGGCTCGAGTTCCATCTCTGCAGTGCTGGGCTGGCCAGGCGATCCACCTGTTACTACAGACACCTCAAAAGCAGCTTAGTGCTGAACTCACTACACCATGTTGCCCTCTTTCTGGGTGTTCTGTCTTTGTGAATAGCAGCACCATCACCTGGTTGTCATCCTTAGATGTCCCTCTCCCTGCCTTACCGATAGTCAGTCCCTAAGTCCTGTGCATGCCAGCTCATTTTCCATCCCAGACAGTCACTAAATGGAAGCCATGTGGTATGGGGAAGGGACAGGAGGGGAGGTTTGAAACTGACTCCTTTTGGGGGTTTTTCTTTTCTCCAGCACATGGGAAGGAAAGGAGAGGACCTTGACCCTAATCAACGTGTACTGCCCCCACGCAGACCCTGGGAGGCCTGAGCGGCTGGTCTTTAAGATGCGCTTCTATCGCTTGTTGCAAATCCGAGCAGAAGCCCTTCTGGCGGCAGGCAGGTACTGCAAGCCTGGGCAGCAAGGCTTCCTTGAGTTCCTCCTGAGTACCCAGCCCTGTGTCAAGCTCCATTGAAAGGGCTATGGACTCTTTGTCTCTGAATTCTTTCACAGCATAGTTGCAGACCCCAGTATGCCCACCTGAATAGGCTCTGCTCAAAACAAACATGGGTTTTGTACTCTGAGCACGTATTCAGGCTCCTACCCTTGCTCATTGTGAGCCCTAGGGCCAGTCTTGCCTCTGTTTTCTCTTTTGTCAAATGAATATATGAATCTCTACCCGACAGAATAGTTTTAAGGGTGAAATGAGATGACAATGGTAAAGTGCCTGGGAGCAAAGGAAAGTCTTGTTCCAGGGAAGGACAGGAAAGTGAGGGTGGGTTAAAGCAATCAAGGGGAGTTGGTATCTGAGTTCAGCTTTGAAGGACAAGAAAAATGCCCGTTAGGTACTGATCAGTGAGGCAGTCATGTCAAACAGGGAACACTGTCACCTTTGGAGATCAGAGTTGGGTTGGTCAGATGTGAAAGGCAGCAAGGTTGTGGTAAGATTGGAGAGGTAGGCTGCTATGAGTAGCTGTTGGCTAGGAAGCCTCAATATGGGAGGTGGCCTGTCTGAGCTCTTGGGCCCAGGAAAAAGTATATGGGCCAGGGCTGCTGCACCCCTTTCTAACAATCCCACATTGTGTTTTTCAGCCATGTGATCATTCTGGGTGACCTGAATACAGCCCACCGCCCCATTGACCACTGGGATTCAGCCAACCTGGTAAGGCTCCCTCTAGGTGCCTGGCCCCACTCCTGACTGATTCTGTTTGTCCAGCCAACCAACACTGGGTTTTTGGCCCAGGGACAGCTTCCTTTATGGGAAAGTAGAGCTTGGTTTGTAATACTATTCTTATAGTACTGAGGATTGGTCATTCATTCAATAGACAATACTGACTCTGACTATGGCCTGGCCCTGAGCCCCATACTGAGGACTCAGGAGTCAGATCCAGCTCTTGGTTCCTAGGAACTCTCAGCATGGTGGTGGGCTACAGACACATGGCTAGCAGGTTTTAGGATGGTATTCTTAGGGCAGAGGCACAGATGGCATCCCAGAAAACTATGGGAGTTCAGAGATGGGATTCCTTGGTGAGCTCAGACATCAGGACAGGCAGCTGAAAATGCCTGAATCTTAAAAGATGAGTAGAACAGAGCTTTGAGGTAGCAAAGCATTCTAGCATGGGCAAAGGTTTCAAGGTGAGAATTTGCATTGTGTGTATGGGGAGCCACAAGTCCCTTTCTTGTTAGTGACATGGGAAGGGAGGTGCTTGGCAGAAGATGGGGCTGAAGAGTTTTTGGGGAGTCAGATTTCAAGGACTGTGAATTCCACATCGCCTTGGTCATTTCCTTAATACACTCTGTTTCTTGCTTGTGAGCTTTCAATACCTCTCTGTTACCTCTGTGATGCAGAGAAAATATGGAGGCCTAGTATTCAAAGCTCTTGGTCTGTGACCTGTCTATTTCCACCTTCAGTGTCCCTACACATTTTGTCCTCTTTAGACAGATTGTTGCCTTTCTGCCCCTTGCAAAAGCTATTCTCATTCTGGCTTTTCTCACTGTGCCCTGAATTGGTGGACATGACCCCTCTCTGTCTTTTTGTTATATGAATCTCTTATCTCTAAGTCCCACTAGGCCCATGGTTTTCAACCCCCAACTGTATATTAGAACAAAAATATCAATATCTTAGCACTACTCCAGACCAATGAACTCGGTACTCTTGGGTGTGGGGCCAGAGTAGTGGCATGTTCTGAAAGCCCCCAGTGTGACTTTATTGTGCAGCCAGGCTTGAGAACCACTGCCCTAGGATCTACAAGCCAGCTGTTATCTTGGCTTGCCTCGTGTCTCATGATGGGGGATCAGTGACTCCTGCTGGCACAGTCCCACTCAGCACTGAGCTTGGCTCAGAGGAGGGGCCATGGGAATATTCCTGGATTCATTATTTGCAGAAGAGCTACATAAATGTAGATATGGCTCCAAGCTGGGAAAATGAATAGAAGTGAGAGAATGGTGGTGGAGGTGTGGTGGGGAGCAGAGAGAATGCTACAAAGTGCGAGCCTTCAGTTCCTCCCTGCCTCATTCCTCTTATGCATTTATTCAGTGTGTGCTTTCAGATTCCCGTGATAGCATCATACACCTTTATGCCGTCTCTAGTTAGTCCAGAGCTATCCTAGATCTCTCAAGTGTGTGTACCTCCTTCATTTTCTCCTTCAGGAAAAGAGAACTGATAGTGTCAGCTCAGATGACATACACAGTCTTTCCAAAATAGCAGAACGTGTCTACTTGCCACTAGGCTTGCTCTTTTAGTCTTGTCATTTCTCTAAATGGCAGCATCATCCCCTTGGTTGCTTCAACTTAAAGCCTGGGCATTGTGCCAGTATCGTCTTTCTTTCTTAACCCACTTCCCACATTCAGTCAGTCGACAAGTATTGTTGAATCTAGCTACAAATCATCTCATAATTTCATGCTTCTGTCTCCTCTGGCAGCCACCCTAGTCCAAGTGACCGTCAGTCATCTTGCTTGTGTGACTATGGCAGTCATTTCCTGCTGGGATTCTGGTCCCAAGTCTGGTCTTTCCTCAAGTCTTTTGGGTACGCAGCACGCTCCCTGCACAGGCCCAGCACAGAGACTGTTCTTAAAGTTAAGAGCACCCTCCACCTAGGTTACTCTTGCTCAGCCTCCACACCTCAGCTCCAGATCACTTCTTGAAAGGAAGCCTCCTTGGTCCCCAGGAATAGATCAGAATTCCTACTTTGTCCCTGGCATCATGCTTGACACATAATAGGTATTCCATGAACGTTTGTTGCATTGAATGACTGGGTGGGTAGGTGGATTGAATGGATGGACTAATGGATGATGGATTGGGGATCAGAGCCTAAGGAATTATTTAGACCTGGATCCTAGCAGGTCCTCAGCTCAGGAGTTAAGGATGGTCATTGAGGGCTTTGACACACCAGATAAGCCAAATAGTGCCAGAGGGTTTAAAGGAAGAAGCTGATGGGCTTCCTATCTGTTAACCCCAGCCCTACTTCATAGAGGCAACCACTTTTTTTTTGTATTTATTGAAAATTTTTTTGCATTTATTTAATTTTTTAAATTATACTTTGAGTTCTGGGGTACATGTGCAGATCTTACAGGATTGTTACATAGGTATACACATGCCATGGTGGTTTGCTGCCTCCATCCCTCCATCACCTACTTTAGGCATTTCTTCCAATGTTATTCCTCCCCAATCTCCCCATCCCCTGCTATTCCTCCTCTAGCCCCCTACCTCCCAACAGACCCCAGTGTGTCATGTTCCCCTCCCTGTGTCCCTGTGTTCTTGTTATTTAGCACCTGCCTGTGAGTGAGAACGTGGTGTTTTGTTTTCTGTTCTTGTGTCAGTTTGCTGAGAATGATGATTTCCAGATTCATCAATGTCCCTGTAAAGGACATGAACACATCCTTTTTTATGGCTGCATAGTATTCCATGGTGTATATGTGCCACATTTTCCTTGTCCAGTCTATCATCACTGGGCATTTGGGTGGGTTCCAGGTCTTTGCTATTGTAAACAGTGCTGCAGTGAACATACGTGTCCATGTGTCTTTATAATAGAACGATTTATAATCCTTTGAGTATATACCCAGTAATGGGATTGCTGGGTCAAATGGTATTTCTATTTCTAGATCCTTGAGGATCTAGAAGTGTCTTCCACAATGGTTGAACTAATTTACACTCCTACCAACAGTGTAAAAGTGTTCCTATTTCTCCACATCCTCTCCAGCATCTGTTGTCTCCAGA
>NW_016108074.1:409436-432426 GCF_001604975.1 Cebus imitator | reverse complement strand
AGTGCTCACCAGAAAGGATTCTCTGTTCAATTGTAGGAGTTTCCTGTACTGCTGAGGTTAAATCAGCAAGGGAGGGGGGCCGTGTAGCTTTAAATCAGAGCTTTCCAATTAGTGTGCCCCACAGCTGCCACAGTGGGTTACAGGGTTGAAAGAAATAGGGTCCTTATCCCTCAGTTGCCAGGCAGGGTCTGGGATCACACAAGTCTCAGGGAAGATGGCCTCCTCAGCAAGTAGTATCATTCGTGCACCTAAGTGTGCCTTGGAAATATTTCCTATATGCCGTGACCTTGAAAGTGAGAGCATTGCTTTGAACACAGTACTTGCTCTAGCCAAGCCTCTTCTCACCTTTGAAAATGGGACTGGTAGGCTGGGCGAGGTGGTGCATGCCTATAATCCCAGCACTTTGGGAGGCCGAGGTGGGCGGATCACTTGAGGTCAGGAGTTTGCAACCAGCCTGACTAACATGGTGAAACCCTGTCTCTACTAAGTACAAAAAATTTAGCTGGTCATGGTGGTGCATGCCTCTAGTCCAAGCTATTTGGGAGGCTGAGGCAGGAGAATCCCTTGTACTTGGGAGGCAGAGGTTGCAGTGAGCCGAGATTGTGCCATTGCACTCTAGCCTGGGCAACAAGAGTGAAACTGCGTCTCAAAAAAGAAAAAAAAGAAAGGAAAAGAAAATGGGACTGGTGAATCCTGTTCTGTGAGATGCTGTGGGAGGGAGAAAGGATAATGGATTGAGGAAGACTTCCATATCCCCTTCTGGAAAATACCTCCTTGGTTTTGGGGAACCCCTCCTTTCTAGGGAATTTGGTTAGGGCTGCCTCATCTGGCTTCAGGGGTTACCTTGGGCCCAGAATTCCAGGGCCCAGATTACTAGTGAAGAGTCAATCTGGATTTTTATTGAAACCATTGGGAAGAGCCATTTCAAGTAAATCTGCTGGGTATCCTGGCTCTGTGCAACTCACTGTGGAGTTTTTGGGCATTTCTTCCCTCTTTCTCATTCTGTTTCCCTGCTGGTAAAGTAGAATGGTCAGACCAACAAGTGACCTACGGTTTCCTCACAGATCCGCCACTTGTCCGAGGGTGTCAGTTATAGTGCAGTTGTCTGTTTCCTGCCCAATAAAAGGCGACACATGCTGCGGTTTATGCTTTATTTTTAGGCTCAATTCAGCTAGAGGCACACAACAAAGCAGAGGACAGGAAGAGGCCCGGACCCAGGTGAAGTGCAGGTGGGGTCTGGATCCTAGGCAGCTGGCTTCTCAGGCATAGTTGGTGACATATTGGGGCCCCATGTTCCCAAAGTAGGAACGTTCCCACTCGCTCATGAGCTCGAAGTGTACAGGACGGTGACAGAAATTGCAGGCAGCCACAGACACATCCTGGAGGGGCAGCCCCACCTCAGTCCAAGCCAGCAGCAGCTTCTCTGAAGGTGGTAGGGGGAGGGGAGGGAAAGAATTGGTTAGACTAGATCTTTCAAATCTGTCAGTACAGATGAGCCAAGACATTGATCCCCCCAACCCTTCAAGGTGTCTCAGGGTCAGAAGTAGCATACTGTTTGCTCCAGTGTGTGCCATTTGTATCTGAGTGCTGAGATATACATTATAAAAGATTGGGAAGCTCTCCTTTGACACAATTTGAGGCCATACTCCCTATGTATAGGATGTGCTGTGGCCCAAGAATGACTGCTTGGAAACTCCAAGCCCTGTGAGGAAAATGATAATGACAGTAACCATACTGTGTCATTGGTGCTGTGACCAGGAAACCTGGGATAGGGGATCCACCTGGGGGTGTGAGAACCCAGAGAGAGGAACCTGACCTAGCTAGGGGAAGTACCCCAGGTATGTTCCAGGGCTCTGTTCTTGGCCTTTCTGTGTTCATGCCCTTGTTGATCTTTTCTAGTCACATGACTTTGAAGACCATCTATATGCTGATGGTTCAGAAATTTTAATCTCCAGCCCACACCTCTCTACTGATTTCCAAACTTGTATATCCAATGGCTTTTCTCCATCTCCACCTAGATGTCTAGTATGCATCTCTAACTTATGAGTACAGCTGAGCTTCTCATGTCCCTACCCTCCACCAAGCCATTCTACTTTTCGCTTTTCCCATCTCAGTGGATGGCAATTCTAGTTGCTCAGTCCAAAAATTTCAGAGCTATCCTTTATTTTTCTCTTTCTCTCTTACCCTATATCCCATCTATCAGCAAAGGCCATTGGTTCCACCTTCAAAATCTGACCACTTCTTATTGCCTTCATTATGATCAAGTCTGAGCCACCATCATCTCTCACCTGGGATATTACTGCAGCCAACTGGTAGGTCTCCCTGCTTCTACTCTTGCTTCCTTTTAGTGTATTCTCTACATAGAAGTTGGAGCAATTCTGTTAAAACCTGAGTCAGATATATCAGTCCTGTGCTCATATCCTTTCAAGGGCTCTCAGAGTAAAAGCCGAAATCCTTCAGATGGCCTACCATACCCTATGCAATCTCGTCCCACATTGCCTCTATATATTCAATTTTTCTGTCTCTGACCTATTACACCACTCCACTCACACCCGTCTTCTTACTGTTCCTCAAATATAAAAGGAATACTCCTGTGTCTTCCCTGCCTCAGGCTGCTCCCTCTTCCTGGGATGCCATTCCCTTAGATCTGCCTCACTAACTCCACCTCCTTCAAAGCTGCTCCAGTGTCACCTCAGCGTCCTCTACCCTTGCCACTCTAATAACTACAACTCTTCTCTGAACTGGCCCCTGCCCCCTTATCCCATTCTCCTTATCCTGCTTTATTTTTTCCCACAGCACTTAGAACTAACGTGCTACTTAATTTGCTTATTTTTAGTAATGTTTTTTGACTGTCCCCTTCCACTAGAATGTAAGCTCCAGAGGGTAGGAATTTTGTATCTGATTTGTTTACTACTGCATCTCCAGTGCCTAGAACAGTGTCTAGCACACAGTTGGTACTCAGTAAATATTTGTTGAAAGAATGCCTAAGTCTAGAAGATGAAGGAAAGTAAGCCAGAGGAAAGTGTGAGGGAGGGCATTCCAATCAAAAGCAACATGAGCCAAGTCCCAGAGGTAAGAGAGCAGAGAAAAATGACAAGTCATTCACGGTAGCTGGAAAAATAAAATGCATGTGGGGAGGAGGTGAGGGCATAGAGATCACCATGTGGAAGGCATTGAATGCCATGCTGAAGAGCTTCAACTCTGTCCTATAGGTCAGTGGTTTTAAAATTTCGGAGTATACATGCCTATCAGTACAAATGTTTTAGCATGTACCTCCAATCTCTGTATATTTGTTTATATGTTATATACATGTATAATTGTCAGTCTATATATTAAAGATCAGTATCAATGCTTGATGTCCTATTTTTGAGATTAAAAAACCCCATAAAATTATAATACATATTCTGTTCCTTCACCCTGTAGATCATCTTGTATACCTCACCTTGGAGGCCACTGCTTTAGAGTCTGGAGGGAGACATAAAGGGGTTTAAGCAAGGGACCAATATAGTCAGGTTTTTAGAAAAATTCCTCTGGTGGTCAGCCTGGAGAAAGGATTTGAGAGGAGCAAGAGAGAAGCAGGGAAATTAGGAAAAAACCATGATGACATGGATTAAAGAAGTGGCAGGGGAGAAAAGCAAATGGATTTGAGAGATGAGAACTTTTTCAAGATTTCAGGATGGATTGGCTGTGGAATTTAGGAATTGGTAGAGACATGGTGGATGCCTCGCATATATTCTTACAAAAGCCCAGCCTAAGTAGACATTCAGAGAACCAAGAATACTGAGAGCTCTATAATTGAAGTCCAGAGCAATAGAGCATAGTGAACAAAAGGCCCAGGAGTCTGGATCATCAGCTCAGAGAGGCGGTAGACCTAGTGGTTATGACCATGGAGGTAGAGACAGACCTCCTAGTTGCAACCTAGTAGCTGTGTGACCTTGGATCAGCGACTGTATATTTTTGTGCCTCAATTGCCACATGTACAAAATGGAAATAATGAGAGCATCTCTAACTCATAAGGTTGTTGGGGGGATTAGATGAGTTAATACGTGTAAAGTGTTTAGAACAGTGCTTGGCACATGGTAAGTACTTAACGTTAGCCAGCATTATTTGATGTTTTTAAATGAATGAATGAATGGCACCTACCTAGCTTGTCTTCCTTGAACTCTCATGCTGCCCATGTTTCAGACAAACAGAATGATGTTCTCAATACATGCCCCCTGCTTTCCTGTCTCTAGGTAATTGCTCATGGAATTCGCTTATTCTGGAATATTCTTTCTTTTTTTTTTTTTTTTTTTGAGACGGAGTTTCACTCATGTTACCCAGGCTGGAGTGCAATGGCGCGATCTCGGCTCACCTCAACCTCCGCCTCCTGGGTTTAGGCAATTCTCCTGCCTCAGCCTCCTGGGTAGCTGGGATTACAGGCACGCACCACCATGCCCAGCTAATTTTTTGTATTTTTAGTAGAGACGGGGTTTCACCATGTTGACCAGGATGGTCTCAATCTCTTGACCTCGTGATCCACCTGCCTCGGCCTCTCAAAGTGCTGGGATTACAGGCTTGAGCCACCGCGCCCAGCTGGAATATTCTTATAACATACTCACATGTACTTCAACATGCATCACAAAAACTTCCTTATAAACAAAGCCTCTCCAATTTCATCCTTCCCATGCTCTCTAGCCATAATGTGCCCACTCCCTCTAGCTCTCAGAATACTAGAGCTCATCATACTGAACCAGTACCATCGATATCTGGCTCCTCTGCTAGACCATCAATTGCCTACATGTCTTTCATCTAACATGCCTGGAATGAGCACCTGCTCAATGTCAGGCCCTGTGCTAAAAACTGCACCCAACAGAAATCCCGCAAACTTTAGGTGAATTGACTAAACTGGCATTTTCAGGGTAAAACGCAAGTTACTCAGCTCTACAAACCTTTCAATCCAGTCCCTGTCTTGTGTTGTCTTTGTAGACTCATAGGCTGATACTCCCCTGCCCCACTCCATTCCTATGACCCTACATCCCAATACCACCTGCTTATTGTTCTTGATATATACCTGGCTGCCTCTCACTCTCCTCACCTTTCTTCCTGCTCTTCCCTCTGCTAGGAATACTTCTTCCATGCCCTCTTTCTGTTAATACTACTCACTTTGCAAGACTCAGCTCATGTGTCACCTCTCCTAGGAAGCCTGTCTTGGATCCCTCACGCTGAGTCAGGCCCCTCCTTTCTGCTCCAACAACTCTCATGCACTGCCTTTGTGGAGCTTTGATGTCATTGTGGAGCTTTGATCTTTTAATGTCATTGTTTGTGTCGATTATGGTATCCCCAACCAAACTGAAGCCCTACAAGTCTAGGGGCTGTTTCTCATTTATTTGTGACACCAGTATAGGTGCTGGCACACATTAGATATTCCAGAAATATTTTATAAACTAATGGCCTGTGTCCTCTCAGCTTCTCTTTCAGATCCTGGGGCTGAGGGAAGCGAGGTACCCATGTTGAGAACTTACCCACAAAATCTTCCATCATCTGAGGGCTGTGGTGGGGGGAGGGTGCCAGGCGCAGGAGCTCTTCACCCCGGGGGACAGTTGGGTAGTTGATGGCCTGCACATAGATGCCGTGCTTGGAGAGCAGGAGATCACAGAGCTTGCTGTTGAGTGCTGCATCACCCACCTGGACCCAGGAGAAAGGCCTATCAGTACCTGCCACCCTGGCTCCACCATCACTAGCTCCATTAAGTAGGTGGAGGGAACTAGATCAGGGAACATCACTGAATTTTGGGACAGATTTTTCTTTTTCACTAGGGGCTTAGTGGCAGCTCCAGAATTTCTATGGAGGAGGAGCTCAGAGCTAGCAATTGGGTTTGAAAAGGTTGGAGCAGAGGTGGTACCAGGAGCTCTGTTTGGAAGTTGTTTGTGGAGCAAGCACACTGATTTTACTTAGCTAATATGTTAGTTTGGGATGGTTCTGGGTGAGAAGATAACCCCACCATGCCAATTCTTGGGTGCTGTCACTAAGTTAATTCATACAATAAGTGTTTAAAGGAAATACTAGGTTAGCCTAAAGAGCAGTGTCTATTTCTCATCCACAAAATTGTCACAAATAAGTGTCCTTTCCCTGCCCTGGCTTGCTGACTCACACAAATACATGTCATTTAAGAAAGAAGTAGCAGTTCATTTTTAAAGGCAATAAACGCTCATAGTTGAAGATCCAAAGTAGCAGCTAGTCCCATGGCTTTTGATTTTATTTTTCTATCCTCAATTCTCAATAAGAAGTACTTTTTACACCAGGACCATAAACACACACATACACATACACGTATATATGCACATATACGAAGCGAAAACAATTTTTTCACAAATTAATACCCTTACTATGTGTGATGTACTCCAACATTTTCTATTCTATTTCTTTTTTTTAAACTAAGGATAACCCACTAAGCTGATTTTGTGAACCATTAATTGTCTTGATCCAGTTTGAAAAACTCTGAATTAGAGGCCGTGAGCACTCACTATTGTTAGAGTTAGGATAATCTAATAAGCCTGAGGTAATCGCTGATGCAAGGAAAAGACTGGTTAATCCAGAGTGGCTGATAATTTTTCAAAAAGGGAAACAAAGCTGGCAATAAGGGGAATGGTTAGCAGGAAAGCAAATAATTGAAGACAGGAATGAATGTAGGTTTGTTGGGAGTGAGGAGGCTCCCAGAAGAAAGAGGTGAAGGGGGCAATGGGCAGGGTGGGTCTCTCACCCGGATGGGGATGATGTGGCTGGGGCAGGGGATGACGGGAAGGCCCCTGTCCATGAGTAGCTGGCGCATGTGCTTGACATTGCGCTGGTGGGCTCTCCTCAGGGCTTGGCCCTCCTCTCCCTTGAGGAGCCGCACAGATTCTAGAGCTCCAGAAAGCACCATGGGGGGCAGAGAAGTGGTAAAGATGAAGCCTGCAGCATAGGAGCGCACCATGTCCACCAAGTCACGGGTGCTGGCAATGTAGCCACCCACACAGCCAAAGGCTTTGCCTGGATAAAGAAAGGAAGAAGATAAACACAGATCCCATAATCAGTCCCCAGAGGAACAGGATCATGTGCCAGATAACATAAGCGGGTGTACCAGAAGTTGGGGCTCCAGGCTCTCTTCCCAGGCCTCTGCTCATCTGTCCATGGCAAGGCAGTCAGAGCTGATAATTCTGCTGCTTTGAGATAGGACTTTCAAGTCTTGCCATATGCAATGACTAGATAGGCAGGAGCTGGGTGGGGACCTTTAGCTGGATAGGGTCAGGAGTGGAGCTAAGATGAAGCTTGGGGCTAGGGTCGGGGAGGAGTTTAGAAACACAGCTCTTCACATTCTCAAGTTGAATCTAGCTATTTGGCCTAGCTCAAGGTCTTTTCAAAAAACTCTCCCAGACTTTCTCATCAACTCTGCCGTGGGATGTGAGTGGAGAGAGGGAGTCTAGGAGGGCAGCAACCTGGGGCTGTGAATTCTGTCTGAACAAGCCCTAGAGCTTTGGGGAGGAGGGAGAAAAGAATTTTTAGGGGCCTCCTCCCTGGAGAGTGTATAAGAAGGCCCAAAGCATTCACTTACCAAGAGTTCCAGAGATGATGTCAATCTTGTGCATAATTCCATCACGTTCCCCAATCCCAGCACCCCGGGACCCATACAGTCCTACAGCATGGACCTCATCCACGAAGGTCAGGGCCCCATACTGGTGGGACACATCACACAACTCCTCCAGCGGACAGATGGCACCTGAGCAAAGCGAAGGGATAGAGATAGGACATCATAACACTTCCTCAGCTCCACCTCTAGTGTGGAATTTCCCATCCATGCCTTTGGGTTGGAAAAGGATGTTGTAGAGAGGAAGGAGGATGTGCACCTTTATTTAGAACTATTAACCTCTGTGTATGGATCCATTGCCCGTATTCCATCCCTGCCTTCTCTCTCTCTCTCTCTCTCTCTCTCTCTGTGTGTGTGTGTGTGTGTGTGTGTACGTGTGTGCGTGCACGCACGCACGCGCTGGTGCATACATGTTTGTGTGTTCTTCAGTCTGGGATCAAAGCTTGATTCTATTTTTACTTTATTCTGACAATGTCTGTTTTCCTGTTTCTGCCATGTTCAGCCTCTCTCTGCCTCATTTGTTTGTTTGTTGGTTTGTTTTTCGTGCAAGTCTGTGTGTATCCCTGTGTACTCCCTGGAAACGGAGTTGTAATACAGAAGAAACATCTTCAGGTGGAAATAGGGGTTCCAGGCCAGAATTTAGAAATGTGAGCAATTGGTGGGACAATCTGAGGGGAGTCAACTACAGGAGGTGGAACCTGAGACAAATGACAGTGTGATGATTCAAGCATCATTTTAATAGGAGAGATTCAGCCCAAGGATCAAATGTTTGGGCAGAGTTTGTACCCCAAAAATAGGTAAATAAAGAAATATTCATTTGCAAATGCAATGAGGTAGAATGGTACCAACATAGTTTCAACTAGAGAAATGAATTTGAATAGTCTTAGTGGTAGAAATATACGAAAGAGATAGGATAGTTTTACTTTATTGCTAGTGTTAGGAATGTGGGAGTGGGCATAGTAGTAAATTCCTTACATATATTAACTCATTTAATTTGGATACCTATTTAATTATTATTAAAGTGAGACACAGAGCAATTAAGAAGCTTGCCCAAACTAGTAAATGGTCATGCTAGGATTTAAACATGGATAGTCTGGTTTTAGAGCCTGTGTATATAAGCATTACATGGCACTTAAGATAGCTGAATCAGGGAATACTGTGGACTCTTTGGTTTCAGTTGGAAAAGTGACAAACTGAAATGAGTTGAGATCCTCTTCCCTTAAATAATTCCATAAAGGGATGCCTAAAACACATGATTTCTATACAACAGGGCCAGCAATAGAAAACTTTGTGCATGGTTTCAGTTGAGTGAAGAAAGGAGGTAGGAGTGTGAAGATCATTTATTTCTATTAAGGCATAATAACTAAAATGGTTTACATAATCTCTAATTCTTATAACCAGATATTTTACCTTTGGGAAAATTGAGGCTTAGACAGTTAAAGAGTTACCCATGGTCATAGCCAGTAACTGTCAAAGTTGGGATTTGAACTCAGGTCTCTTTGCCTTTAAAACCTGTTTTGACCCCAATGCTTCATACTGGACCTTGAAAAAAGTCCTAGGCAATGGTTTGTGAAACTTCCTTCATAGAAAGCTAACACTGGAATGATTGATTCACATATTATTTCTTTTTCTTTTGAGACGGAGTTTTGCTCTTGTTACCCAGGCTGGAGTGTGATGGTGCAATCTCGGCTCACCGCAACTTCCGCCTCCTGGGTTCAGGCAATTCTCCTGCCTCAGCCTCCTGAGTAGCTAGGATTACAGGCACGTGCCACCATGCCCAGCTAATTTTTTGTATTTTTAGTAAAGACGGGGTTTCACCATGTTGACCAGGATGGTCTCGATCTCCTGACCTTGTGATCCACCCGCCTCGGCCTCCCAAAGTGCTGGGATTACAGGTTTGAGCCATCGCGCCCGGCCTCACATATTATTTCTAATAAGAGAAGTGTTGCTTGAGGAATTGGAGTTTTATATGTTAGAGTGCAAATACTCACTTTAGCACCAATTTGCTGAGCCACTCAAGATGAATTGGATGCCAACTCTGAACTTCAGTTTCTTTACCTATAAGATGAATGTAATAGCTGCTTCCATTTTTTGTCATTTACTAGCTGTGTGACCTTGGACAAATGACTCTTATGTCTCAGTTTCCTTATGTAAAAAATCAAAATAATAACAACACCTATCTCATAGAATTGTTGAGAAAATTAAGTGAATTAATACATGTAAAATATTAATAATTTTGCTTGGCACATAATAAACACTATAACTGTTAGAAGTTATAATGTTATCATCATCATCATCCTCCTCTTCATGGTTTTTGTGAGACCAACACTAGTAAACATACTCACACATATACATACCATCCATGGAGTGGACAGTCTCAAAGGCCACAATTTTGGGTGTCTCAGGGTTGGACTTCTCTAGAAGTTTCTTTAGGTGGTCAGGGTCATTGTGCCTGAAGACAAACTTGGCTGCTCCACTGTTACGGATACCTTGGATCATGGAAGCATGGTTGCCTGCATCTGAGTAAATCTCACACCCTGAGGAAGCAGATGCATAACGCTTAAGCTTCTGTCCCAGTACTCCCACTTCAACCTTCAGGTCTGACCTGGGAAAGAAAAGGACCAACCCTTTCTTCCCTTTGAAGACCTTGCTTTGCTTCCTCCTTTTCTGGGAACCTTTGTGACACTTCTTTCTCTCTAGGAAGGACTTCCCTGTTCCCAGATTCTGACCCCTACATCCTTCTCTCCAGTCATTTGTAACCCTGGTCTAGCCTCTGACTGCCTTGGGGTGGAAGAACATTTAATTTCCCAAGAAGCTTCGGAGTTTTTTGAGGACAGAACCTATTTTCCTTCTCCCCAACATATAAGATCAAGACTTGGAAAAGGGATTACCCCAGGGAATGCTTGCTGACTTGGACTGATACTAGATTCTTCCTAGTCTAGATAAAATTCCATCTGTTCCAGGTAGCATCCACCTGCTTGTGGTTACAGGGATGGATATTTATCAGGCTTTCACTGTTGGAATCATAAGCTCATGGCATGTTAGAGCTGGAAGGCCTGTTAGCGATCATGGAATCTATCCCCTTTACTATACAAGTGAGAAAACTAAGGTCCAGAAAGACTTGAAGAATGCAGGGCTTTTTACTGGGTAATTCTGTTGGGGCAGGTGGGCATGTGAAATTGGTAGAGGGAGTTGATTCCTGGATCCCCCCCACCCCTGCCACCAACTGCACTGCCATCAAGGAGCTGTGGCCTTTTTATAAGAGGGATAACCTCCACCTGAGAAAATAGGTTATGGCTTTCTGGAGAATATGGCTTAAAAGACAAGCAGACTGGGAGTTGCATGGCACTCTGCTTCTGGTGTCCAGTATAAGAGTAAGTACATAGTAGATGCTAAGTAAACATTTCTTGAATGAATGGATGAATAAACTGATGACTGATTTATAAGTAAGTGAATGAGTATATGAATGAATGTATTACTGAATGAAAGAGGGGGAGTGCAAAAAGGTGAGGCTGAAGAGATACACAGAAACCAGATTATTGAGAACTTTAGAAGCTGTGATAAGAAATTTGGGTTTTGTCCTGGGGTAATGGGGATCCACTAAAGGGTTTTGACGGGGGGTGGTGGATGAGAAAGATAGTTTCGCATTAAAAAAATTCTGACTGCTGTGAAGAATAGATTATATGAGGGCAAAGGTAAAATTTTCTTTGAAAAATGATGTTGGGTCAGGCTAGGATGCTGGCAGTAGAGATGGAAAGAAGTTGAATTCTAATGGTTTAGGAGAGGATGGATTAAAAAAATCTTAATGATGTTGAGTTTAGTTGGGGCTTATCAGTGAACTCAAAAAAAGATTCTGAGAAGTGATGGTAATATTTTTGCTGTAGCGAAGAATCAACAGGAGGTGAAGAAGTCGATAGTAAGGGTGGAGACTTCTCTCAGGTAGTTTGCCTGTTTTAGGGAGGGAAGAGAAAAAGCCGTAGCTAGAGAGTGATGAGAGGTTATGGCAATGTTTTTTTTTAATAAGATGCAAGAGACTCAAAAACATGTTTAAAGAGTGGGAGAGGCTGAAGATACAGGAGAGGGCGAGAGAGCTAATAGGTCAAGATTCCTAAGGAGGTAGAAAGGAATGGGACACAGAGCCACAGTGGAAGGATTAGTCACAAGAAAAAGGATACTTCCACTATGACAGAAGAGAAGTGAGGATGAGAAGAGGACACATGGAGATGCTTATGAGTTTGTAGGTGCTTTGTGGCTGGGAGTCAAGGATGTTGCTGTCTGGTATATTCTATTTTGAATGTAGTAGAACATGAAGTCATCTGCTAAGGGAACAGGGGAGGATGGGGTACGGGAAGGCTGAGGATAATGGTGGTTTGGCAAAACTGCCCCAGAAACTTGGAGAACTGACCAGGGAAATGGGATTGCCAGAGAGCATGGAGAACCCAGTAGAGGTTAAGACTGTGAATTTTTAGTGACTCCTGTCTGAGCAACTGTATGAGCCTAGAATTGATATAGTGAAGATGGAGAGTTGTATTCATTCTGGATTGGGCCATGGTGGAAGGACAGCAAGGCATATGAGGTAAGGACAATAGTGACTAGAGAGTAGGAGCCTGGGAATATGGGAACCAGTGTACAAGTGAAGGAATTGGCTTTAGGCAGAAGGAGAGATGTGCCTTTCATTGTAAAAGGAAAGAAAGAGGCAAGGGTAGATGAAAAATTAGGTAAGTGTGTAGGTTTGGTGGCAATAAATAAGGATTCTTTGTCAGGGGGCTTCTGTTTTTATTGTGAAGTAAGATGTGAGGTTATTTACTAAGTGTGAAGGAAGAGGTAGCCAGAGGTTTTAGAAGAGGAGAAAAAGTTTAAAAAAGCTCCTGTGGAGACATAAAATAACTATTTGTGTGTGTCAAGAGTCCAGTTGAGTTGGGAGGTGACTAATTTATAGTGTTTCCCTTCTGTGAGGTTGGGTAATGTTCCCCAGTAATGTTCCTCCCTAGGTGTAGAAGGGAAGAAAGCAGAGGTATATAATCATCCAGTGTTGTGGATATGCAAGGTAGATAAGAAGGAAGAACAATAGGAGTGAGAGAACTCCAAATACAGGGAAGGAGTGATGGAACCAGTGAAACTGGATGCTGTATTGCTGGATATCAGACCTGAGCAAAGCTCAGGCCTCGGGCTTACCTGGCAGGATCTTGGCCAAGGTGAAGAGAGTAGAGTCATTGGCCACAAAGCAAGAGGAGAAGAGCAGGGCTGAGTCCTTCTGGTGCAGCTCAGCCAGCTCCTGCTCAAGCTCCACATGAAACTTACTGGTGCCTGAGATGTTGCGGGTACCACCAGCTCCAGCACCATGACGCTGCAGGGTCTCCCTGGCCAGGAGAAAACAGGAGAAAAGGAGAAGCAAAAACTCTTGTCAGGCATCGAGGAATTGGGTGTGTTTCCCTTGCTTGATGGGAGTCAATGTTGAGTTAGTGATCCTATATAAACTGTGTCCTATGAGACAAAGTAGAGGGAAGAATGGGGAGGATAAGGAGGCGTGTGCTTTCCTTCTAGAACTTGAGGTAATTAGGGAGAAAGGGAGAAGCTAGCTTGTGCTTGAGTAGTTTGGCAGACCTAGAGGAGGTCACACTGCATCTCTGGCAATACGAATTCTGCAGCTAGATTAAAAACTCGGGCAGAGTGGCTTTGCTTGGTCTCCCATCCTTCCCCTCCATAGCACTGGACACCCAAGAGTTTGGGAAACATGGTGTGTTGACTGACTTCGTTCATATCCAAGGAATAGATGTGCTGGAGGACCTTGAACAAAATAAAGTGGTGGTAGAACCCAGGTTTCCACTGCCAGCTCTGCCTTTTTTTTTTACGTGTGGTTTTTCATCTCCTCTGGCCACTGCTGATGGCTGAGAGCCTACTACTTACTGTGTGGCTTGCAAGACCTGAGGGTGTCGGCTCATGCCCAGGTAATCATTACTGCACCAGACAGACACATCCTTTGAGGCCACAGATGCCTCAGAGAAATGTTGGGCAAAGGGATATGCATCAGCCCAGCGGTTCACAGTCTTGAACACACGGTAGGTGTGATCTTGTTTCTTCTCCATGATCTTGTCCCTGAAAAACTGGTCATAACTGAAGACATAGTTTCCTGCAGGAGCAGATATGAGGATGAAAAGAAATCATTTTAAGTCTGTTCCTGGCTAGTCTTATTTTACCCATGTTGCTGATTTTGAGTTCTCCAACTCTTTTTCCACATATTCATTTATTTGCTCAGTTATTGACTTATTGGACCACATTAACTCTCCACTACTTCATTCAGCCATCCTTTTGCTTACTCATTCACTCATTCACTCAGTAGTTCATTCACACATTCACTTAGACTTTCCCATCTGTCTTCCCGGGTTGGTGTGGCAGCCTCCTTACTAGAATCACTACGTTCAGTCTTAGTGGAAGGAATATCAACAGATGTTGTTTCTAGCAATCTCTTTGCCACTTCCTAGCTGTTTGGCCTTGAACAAGTCAAGAATCTTCTTTCTTACTTTAAATTTCTATGTTTGTAGAATGAAGCTAATAATACTTTCCTTGGAGAGTTGTGAGCATCTGATAACCAACAACATGTAATATATCCAAACTAATAAATGGCACATGGTAATAGTAGTATTATTACTGCTATAGTATTGATAGTCATAATAATACTAATAAAAATAGCCAATATTCAATTATATTATTATAGCTAACATTTAATTAATACCTAATACATGTAAGACTCTTTCCCAGGAACTTTATAAATATTTAATTTATTTCTCACAACACCGCTACATGGACAGTTCTATTAGTATCTCCATTTTACAGATGAGGGAGCTGGGGCATTAAGTGTTAGGTAACTTGACCAGGGTCATGCAGCAAGCAAGTGTTCATTAAGTAAGTAACTTAGAGCCTACTTCTTTAACCATTACCACTAAAAATGAAGTAACTTTATTTCCAGGAGAAATTGAAATAACGTTTGTCAAAGGGCTTGTTAAACTCTAGAACTCTTTACATGAGACAGAAATCACGTTGCAGACAGCAATTTATGTGGCTGCTGGAGGTGCAAATTGGTAACATCCTTGCTGCAGAGATGTTTGGAAATATGCCTCAAAAGTTTTTAAAATGCACACACTGACATACCTAGAGAGAAATATTTGCAGCATATTTAACAAATGATTAATATTCAGAATTTATTGTCTAAACTCTGAAAAATTACCACGAAAAATTTCAACCCAGCAGAAAAATGGGCATAGAATATGAACAGACAATTCAATAAATGTAGAAAAAGATTCTTAATTAGGGAAAATAAAACTGGGCAAACAAAATTTCACCTATCAATTGATAAAGATTTAAAAGTTTGATAATATCAAGTGCCGGTAAGTGTATGAGACTATGGATACCTTCCTTGATAACTGGTACAGCCATATTGGAGGACTAATTGACAATATTTATTAATATAAAAAATGTGCATACCCTTACATACCAAGAATTTCCACCTCTGCATGTCTATCCTAGAGAAACACTTGCCTGTGTGCACAAGGAGCTACATTCAAGGATGTTTGCTGCACCACTGTTCATAATAGAAAAAATTGGAAGCAACCAGAGGATTAGCCAAATCTCTAGTATATCTACACTACAAAATATTTGAAAGCATTGAAACGTAAGGTAGACACATATGTGTTAAAGTGGAAGCATCTCCAAGGTATATTGTTGAGTGAAAAAAAAAGGCACAGAGCAAAATATATAGCGAGATATTATTAGATAAAAATAAAAACTGAAAAAAATAATACTATACATTTTCTTGGAGTACATTTGTATGTACGTAAAACCAACGTACAATCTAAACTGAAAGAATACAAAAAATTGGAAACGACAACCTAAATTATAGGTGCTTGATTAACTGAATGATATTGCATCCATTCTATACTCATGACATTGTCAAGTGAACAAAACAGCATAACAAACTCCACGTAAAATAAGATCACACTTCTAACAAAAGCATGAGTGTGGCGAAGAGAGCAGAGGGTGTGTGTGTGTGTGTGTGTGTGTGTGTGTGTGTATGTGTGTGTGTAGCCATAGAAAAATATCTGGAAGAAAATATAACAAAACCTTAATGGTGGATGGTGGAACTCTGCATGACTTAAATTTTCTTCCTTATACTTTCCTGTATATGCTGAAAAATATTTTACCATGAATCATATTCCTTTTATATTAGAAAATAATGTATATGCCATTATGAAAATGAATATAAACATGTGCAAGAATGGGGAAAAGGTGCTCTATGAAGAGTGAGAGTTTTTGAGGGAAGCATGGAGTAAAAATAATGGGAGTAAGCCTAATATTTAATGAAGCCTCATTAGAAACACTTCTATAAATGTAATTTTATTTTCTTCTCATGGTAACCTACTGAGGTAGGTATTAAATTCCACTGAAGGAAAGTGTCTTACTTGCCAAAACACCTAGATGTAGAAAGTGCCAGCATTAAAATTTAAGCTCAAATTTCCTTTGATTCCAAAGCCCTTCTGTGGTGTTTCCCCTGCTATGACAAAAGCCCTTTTAGAATGCCTTCCCTATTTTGATCCCCTTTATTTCCACCTCAGCAAACTCACCAGGCATATTGTTCTGAATCAGGTGTGTGACTTTCCCAGAGATCTGCTCCTGCTCCTGGGGACCAGAAAATGGCTTCCTTAGGCTGGCTGAGACCAGGGAGCTGGGCAGATCTGAGATGGAATGTGAGATTGATTCATTGACCATGAAGAGAATGGGGGGAAAAGAAAGCATGTATTGTCCTCTTTAAGCTCAATGCAACATATGAAAATTCAAGCTTATAAGGTAGGGACACCTTCTGCAGCGAGAAGAAGTCTTTTGCAAGGTGAGCTTCTATATATCTCCCTGAATGGAGACCATTACATTGTTAGGAAACCTTCCATAAGGTGAATCATACTTCTCCCCACTAGGATTTTCCCTTGGATGAGTACCTGGGACAGCCACCCTTGATCCTGCATTTAGAAAGTAGATGCAGGACAGTGCACCTTACTCTTCTTTTCTAAACATCATTAAATTTCAATTTTGAAGTTTTTGTCCTTAATGATATCCCAAAGGGGCCTATGAAAGATGTCAAGAGTGTAGACATCTTTCAAGTGTGATTATCTTGGGTGGTCTGCACTAATTAAGTTAATCTGAGGATCTGCACCGTGGGTAAAGGAGGTACCTACTCTCAGTTCTTTCTCTTTCATGCAAATCCATATTTTCATAGAGTGGTCTGAAATGTGGGAGCCCAGCCTGTTGAGATCAATTTATTCACCTGAAAAAGGAGTCAAAATTCTAGAGGGCTCATCTTAGAATAATGACTAAAAATTTCAGGAGCCTGTACATGTGTGTGTGTCAAGAACGGTGTGCTTCAGCATACAGTCTAAACTGTTGCCTACTGTGGCTCCCCTGGAAAGACTGGATTCCTCATCATGGGATGTGTACTGGCTGCTTTTGTATTATCCTAGCTCAGGACAGTGATATAGTGGGTTCAAGCATTAGGAGTAAAGGTTGCATAAGGTGGAACTTGACTCCAACCTGTCTTGAAAGCCTTCACATCCTCCTGGACTTCTGGGGCTGCCTTCTGCACAATCTTGCTCTTTCTATCCTGGAGTTCCGACAGCATGAAGGGACAGTGGCCCTTGGCCCAAGATGGAGAATCTATGCAAAGGCAAGAGAGTAATTGGGGTGCATTTCTAGTCATAAGTTCAGCTCAACAATGATTACTGAGATCTAATGTACCCCCAAAGACCTATCTCAGGCTATTGTAGAGACACAGAGATAGATGAGTCTGGTCCCCTTAGGGGACCTCCTAAGCTGGTGGGAATAGCACACTCTGAAGACACATTGTGAACAGTGCTGGGATAGAGGAAGTACAGGGGCTATGGAAATTCAGAAGAGGGAGGAGACATGAGCCAGAATTGGAATTAGACAGTTTGGAGGTCTAAGCAGGCTTTGCAGAGGAGATGATGGCCAAGCTTAGTGTCAAATGAGAAGTATGAGATTCTTCAGTACAGGGTCTAGGAGAGGGTAATCTGACAGGAGCAAAGGTACCAAACTCTTGACACAATAGTTGATTTAGGCAATTTTAAGTAGTTTCAGCATGTTTGGAGTATAGTGTGTGAGGGACATGAGAGTGAGACTCTTTCTAGAGAACCTGGCAGAAGACAGATCCTGGGTATATTTTGGGGCCAGTTAAATGTGTCTTGACACTTTTCCCATGACCTCTCCTAATTTTTAGGCAAAGACGGCCAGTATGACTTGGGACTTTTACTCCAGGACCTTAACATTCTCCCCTTTTGCTAGCAGCCTTTTCTTACCTCCTCCAGCCTTTGTTGCCTTAAGGTGGATTTGAGAACAGTTTGGTCCTTGGGTGGCCAGGATGGGACAGCGTCCAATACCAAACAGGAACTGGTGAGCCCTAACCACCTTTCCTAGGAGGCTTGTAGGGCCCCGGGCAAGCACTGGGCAGCACTGTAGCAGCATAGCTGCAGTCACCATCTTGAACCCAAAGTTCTGCAGAAGACATGGAAAAGATGAGATTCCATCATTTGATCCTCGTCTTTAGCTTCCCACCCAAAACTTGCTGCCCTCCTCAGAGATTCTCTTGTTGCCCTTCCAGGGAAAGAACTTTTTTCCCAATGTTAACATGTACCAATAGGACATCTGAGAGGAAGAAATAGGAGACTGACTACTAAGCAAAGGGGTGAAGGAAAGAATTCTAACTGGAGGTCAGAAAGCCTGGATTCTGACTCACACCCTGGCACTGACCAACTCTGTGATGATGAGGATCACTAAAATGTGTTTTTGTGTGGCAGGATGAGAACTGCCAACCCACTAACCCTTTGATCAATAATTAAAACCAAGAATCTTTCTAAGAATGTTGGTCTTAGCCAAGTGAAGATTCAAGCCTGTTAATGCAAATGTATGTCATTGGTCAGAGCTCCTGAGGCTTGGCCCAGGGTGTTTCCTGAGCAGGATCAGTCAGAGAGGGAGAAGGAGCTTGAGGTCATATGTATCAGTTTATAAAAATCCAGGGAACAGGAAGGAAGTGTACACCCTAGGTCCTACAGACTATGTGCCACCAGTCTGATATTTTGCTGCCTTTGAATTTGCTTCTGGATCTTGTATAAGCACAGATACAAGAAAAGGTGAAAGCAAGTCCCAAGGGATCTGGAAGACAAGATACAAAGACATAGTCTATGGGTTAGTGAAAGAGGCAGAGGCCAAGACAGAGGAGAGAAAGGGGGCAGAGAGATCAGAAAAAGAGAAAGCAAATGACATATAGGCACTCAATAAATATTTGTTGAATTTTGGGGTAAACTGATGAATGAACAGAGTCTGAAATTGGGGAAGGAGAAGGGACTAGGAGAAAAGCCAGAAGAAAAGAAAATTGAGGAAAGATGAAAGAAGGAAAGTAGAGAGAACAAAGATGTGGTGGTGCTGGTGGTGGTAGAGTTAGAAGAACAAATTGAGGGAGAAAAAGAGATCAAAGGTAGAGGGAAAAGGAACAGGGTAGGGGTGAGAGATTGAGTTGAGAGAAAGAGAAAATGAACAAAGAAAAAGGGGGTGGGGAGAGTGCACACAGGGATAAAGGCAGAGACTGACAGACTGAGGGACATGAAAGTCCCATGAGGAGAGGTCAGTGAGTCTAGAGGTTTATACAAAGATTCATAAAAGTGAGAGCAGGAGAGGAGAGAATCCAGCAGGTGTGGAGAGTCAGTCAGACACAAAGATAAAAAAGAAATGCTGCCATAAATTGTGAAAGGGTAAGTGAGTTTGGTGAAGAGGATCATGGCTCTAATTGAGGGAGATGAGAGAGAGATTGAGGGACAGAGAGAAGAGAGTAGAGAAAATGACAAGATCAAAGGATAGAGACAGAAGTGACTATGTGGTGGGGGGGGGGATGAGGGTTAAGAGGAATTGAGAGCTGAGAGTCACCAAGAGAAAGATAGCTAGAGAGAGCAAGAAGGAGAAACATGTAAAGAAAAAGGGTAAATTGGAAAGAGAGTCAGAAAGTGAGACAAGATAAGAGACAATACAATGGGAAAGACCTGGGAGAATGTGGGAAGACTAAAGCCTTGACACCGTGAAGAAAGTTACTGAGTAGAATCTCCTAGCACCCTCAGCCTGATATTGTGAGGTACAGGTCAGCTCATGGCCCTGTCCTCATATGGCAACCTCCTTCATCTCCCTCCCTTCCTGATCTCACAGAACAAGAACCCTCCCCCTACCTTACAAAGCAACCTCTTTTTCTTGTTCCATCCCAGAGCAACCTCTCCCCCTCTCACAGGCTGTCACAGCAGCTTGGGTTGGTATGTAGGGCCAAGGTATGTGGGCCCTGAAACTGGAAAAGACCGAAGGGTTGTTGGAGGGACTAAATGAAACAACCCAAGTTAAGCCTTTAGGGTAGTGTTTGGCTCATAGTAAATCTTCAATAAATGTTAGCTTTTCTTATTAAAATTCCAGCTCTCCAATTTCATTGTTGGATGTTCTTATATAAATCACTTCCCCTCTCTGAATCTGGGCTTTCATCAGCTGTCAAATGTGAGGTAATTATACCCACTTTGCATGGTAGGTAAGGAGTTGGATCCAGTGCCTACCTCCTATCTAAAGATATGCATTTCCCTTACCCTGCCTGCTTGTGAAAGCTAAAGCACTTGGGTCTGAGCCTGCAGACCACAGATAAAGCTGCTGGAGTTTATCACCACTGGGGTCTGACCACTCCCCAAGCCAAGACCAGGGTGTGGGAGAGAAGAGGAGCCCCTTCCTGGAATCACGTCTGAGCATCTGGCTAGAGCTGGCCTTGGCTATTGGTGGTGAGAAGTGGATGGCCCAGGAAGAGGCAGGCAAGGCAGATGACGAGGCTTCAGGCTTGTCATAAACTCTTTCCCCCAACGTTAATATTGGCAATAATGATGCCAACAACATTGGGGTGTGTAGTGGGAACGAAAGCCCCCAATACTGGAGGCAAAGTCCAGTCTTGCCTTGGGATGGTGGAGAAGGCCTACGTCCTGTATATAAAAACAGGAGAAATTAAAAATACTCATCATTACTAAGGGGCTTTTGGCCATGATATGCTCAGGGTCCCGGGAAAATATAGACCACTTCTTGGAACTTGCTGAATTCTCAAATTCTTTCAAGTTCCTGTTCTCATTTCTCATGTTCTGTTACTCCTTTCCTGAAATTTGCTCTGCCTCATTCTGCCGGGCCATCATTATACCCATGACCCCGTAGTCTAGCTACCATGGGCTCTGTTTCTATTCCATCTCATTACCTACCAAGAGGCTAGAGTGAGTAAAATTGAATCAGGGAAGCATTTTAGTCAATTTAGGGTATAGAAAGCATATGCTGTGGTGCCAGACTACTTGGATTTGAATCCTGGCGCCACCACTCACTAACTTTGGGACCTGAGAAAAGTCACTTCCCTACTATATCTCTTATATCTGGAAAATGTTGGTAACAAAGACAATCTGCATCACAGGAATGTTGTGAAGATTTATTAAGATAATCCTTATAAAATATTTAGCAGAGTACCTATCCCAGAGTAAACAGTGAAAAAGTGTTAGCTATTATTTTTAATTGATAGACTTTATTGTTTTTATTTTCTCCATTTTCCATGTAGAAAAAATGAAGGTACAGCTAAGGGAAGTCCCATTAAGAATACACCAGGCTGGGTCTGGGAAGCTAGAGACTGATTCTTGTCCCAATCCTGTCACAATTTATTGTGTGAACTTGGGCTCTGTAATTCCCCTCTCTGGGCTTCGGTTTCTCCACTAACATTGTACTAGATAATTTCATAGATCCTACCTAGTTCTGGTAGTCAAACACTCACGGAGCCCTCTGTACCAGGTCCTGTTATCATGTCAACTCTGTGATGATAGGGAAACTGAAGCCCAAAAAGATTCAGTAACCTGTCTAGATCAGAAAGCTGGTAAATAGGAGAAGCAGGATTTGAACCTAGACAATCCGGTTCCAGAGATTCTTAACCACAATGGATCTGTGATTCAAATATTACTGCCCTTTTTTCTTGACTGAGGGCCTGACTGTAGACATTTATCTCCTCTGCTGCACTAACATAGGCCTCTTTCCAGGTCAAATGCCATTTGTCACCAATGCCTTTAACCAAAGAAACAGATCTGTAACTAAAGTGGAATTTCAGATACTGTTGAATATTCATTTACTCTACCATTTAATAATTTACATACCTACTGTGTGGTAATGCTTGCCAGGCATCTTCTTAAAATAATACTTTTAACCAAAGAGATGATGGTGAAATTTCAGACCAAGTAACAGATTATTACTCAAAGGTTTTCCCTACGCCTTTAAAAATCCTCTCTCATGTCAGCATCCAATCTGTAGTCCTACAGGTCAAAAGGGTCAACCACAACTCTACCCCAGCAGAGAGCCAGAAAATGCTCATTGCAGCATCCCCTGTCTCCCCCACCCCTGTCCCCTCCTTTTGTGGCCTGCTTTGCAAAAATCAATTAGGTCTGGAGGGGAAGTGGTAATTTTTCTTCAGGAGTTAGAAACATCAGGCCTTACTTCTCTTCCTAGTACCCCTTTCCCACCACCGAAGAATCATACAGAATTTTAGATACCTGGAATTGGAGAATCAGAAATTCTTAGAAACAGGAAAATTCAGAAGATCACAAAATCAAAACTAGAAAGGGTGGTGGAAATTATAGGCCAAGCCTTTTTATCAGAGGGTGAATGACTTGCCTAGGGTCTCACAGTGAATTAGGGTGAGAATAGAAATCTGCTTATTTTCTGTATAGTGGCAATACATTCCTCTTCCACTTTTTTCACTTATTTCTTCTAATTATTCATCTCTCAATTCCCCCCAAATATCTCCTTACCCAACTCATCATTCCCATCACCCCCACATCTCCTTAGTTTCCCTCCCTAGCTCTGTCCTTCACCCCAAGGCTCTGGGCCCTGACCCATTGAACTCTACTATTAGCCCAGCAGGAAGAGGGAGTCAAAGGGAGGGAGGAATGGAGAATTGCAGGAAGAAATATTAAGCCATTGTTCTTGATAGAGAGGAAGAGAGAGACAGAAACACAGAAACTGAGAGATACAGAGCTGAGGAAAGAGACAAAAAGGGGGAGAGAAAGAAATTTAGAGAAGCCGGGCGCGGTGGCTCACGCCGGTAATCCCAGCACTTTGGGAGGTCGAGGCGGGTGGATCAGAGATCGAGACCATCCTGGTCAACATGGTGAAACCCTGTCTCTACTAAAACTACAAAAAATCAGCTGGGCATGGTGGCGCGTGCCTGTAATCCCAGCTACTCAGGAGGCTGAGGCAGGAGAATTGCCTGAACCCAGGAGGCGGAGGTTGCGGTGA